>NW_026990244.1:300000-437230 GCF_963921805.1 Phalacrocorax carbo
AGCGCAACTGTAGCTTGGGTTGATACCTTTAAGTTTACATTGGGAGTAAATTCCAAAAGGAACAGAAGTTATTTATCTTCAGGAACAACAATGGCAGAGGAATAAAGTGATGCTGAATACATTTCAACTAGAAATTGCTAGTTCCTAACTATAAGATGGAGCTCAGTGCACTTATGAAAGAGATGAACTGACAAAGCTTCTGCAAGAGCAGCCATGCCACTGATTCAGTATCCTATTGCCAGGCCTATATCCCTATCATCTTCAAAAACAATTGTTTTTAGTAATATTTTGAAGGGAAAAAGCCCTCTTTCCCTAAGGTAGAAACTTCTTTCTAGTAAGCATGCTTCCTCTTTCAAATGCTATAAAAATCTATGTCACAGATTGCAAAAATAGCCTGTCAATGTTCACTTTTTCTTACAAGTTTCAGAACATTTAATGCGTAGAACCTACTGGAGCACCATCTTCCCCATGATACTAACTACCAGGCTAGTTCTTTGGACTGAAGGAAGGACAAACCTGACTGAGATGTAGCAAACAATGTATTGTTCATGTAATCTTCATTAAAAAAAATCCACCTGTTTCTCTGCAATCAGAACAAACCACCTCTTCACTGCCTCTACAACATTACCTTTCCCCTTGGATGTAGCATACAACAAGTGTAATCAATGTTGAAATGAAAAAAAAAACCCACAAACTTATATGCACGTGAAGTTTAGATACCTGGATTCAACTGCAACAGTTACCACCAGCAGGTTATTACATGGAAGTAAGGAATTCAGTATCCCTGATCGACTATGCGCTGCTGCCTCATTTACTTACCAGCATACAGACAGCTTCAAAGAATTGCTGTCACTATCATCAGACAACTAATATGATTTTCTGAAATTATATATTTAAGCTAAAGAAAAATGTCAAAACCAATATTTTCAGAAAAGATGTAGAAGCAGGAACACGCTAGTGGGGAAAGAGCCAGCAACAGCCACAACTGCTTGTCACAAAGCCTCTTCAGCAAAAACATGATATACACATGTTCCACTGCTTACACAACACAGGGAAAAATAATCTGCTCATGAAATTATGAAAAAAGCATTTTACAGGTTGTGATTGGCAACTGACCAAGTGACAAGTTCCAAAATTTGTCATATGTCTGAAACACATTCTAAATAAAAAAAATACATGGTGTTTGTCACAGAGATGTACAGAGTTCAGAAGTTAAAAATAACTGACTCTTTATAAGTAGATACAATTTCTGTCACATTCATGACAGTTCACTAAAAATATAGAGGAATACACTTTTTAAACTCACCTTTTACTTTTCATTCTAAATGAATGGGCACAGTCACTTAGATATAGACGTTTTTGATTGCTCCCACAAATCAGACATACCAACATTTCAGTGACAATTATAATCAACTGTTTACTGAACAACTGACAATCAAGCAAAAACCAGAAAATCCTATCTAAGTATGAGTCTTTTCACATTATGATACTTAGGTCAACTTTTAATTGCTTGCTTTATTTTTCTTTAAATGTATACATCTTTCATTATGAACTTTTCATTAGCTATTTCAAACTTTACTTAATATAGTCTGAAGTGAGGAAAATATTGCATTACAAACCATCTGTACTTACATCACTTATGGATGGCAATTTTCTATTGTCAACATAAATTTTCATCTGGGTAACAAATTCAATACAACACCAGCACAATTCTTTGACTTTTCATCGCAATGCTATACCTCAAGCATGTCTTCATGGTTGACAATTGTTTTCGTGTTCTGCAAGGTTTTAACAAGTACAGCCATCTGTGAATTTGCAGTGCTGTGCTCAGCTTCTGGTTCAGTAGATTTCTCCACAGGGCTTCCTGCTGAATACTGCTTTCTCTCATCTGCTTTGTTCTTTATTGAAGCAATTTCTGAAGTCTACAGGATTAAGAACATTAGCAGAAAAAACATCCTGAAAGGTTTCAGTAACATATGATAGAGTTAATGTTAAATATTTTGGGATACTATGGAATAGAAAATCTGAGCTTTCAAATTATAAAGTATTAAATGCACCAGGTCGAAAGAAATCTCTGCAGATTACTGAGGTACAGTCCCTACCCTTTGCCAATCAGTTTGACTCTCCTCTTTATTGAGGTCAATTTGTATCATTAAATTTCCAGTTAAATAAAAAAGGCCAAGAATATCTACAATGAGACATGTCAGCACCAAACAGTAGTCCTATCACACTACATCAACCTGTTAGCAACTCCTGTGCCAACCTGCTACCAGTGCCTTCCCAACTTATCGTGCAAAAGCTTCAGTCACAACGGCAACAGCAAGATCCTTAGAGATTATCCTGATTTTCATTGTGAAGTCTGGCAGATAAAGGAGGATCAGAGGATGACAAAGATGTCCTCCAGAAAATGAAGAAGCCAGCTTAATACATCCATAGTTTGTATTTGCCTGAGAATCAAGTCACTTTCCTTGTTCTTAGTGTCAGAGGAAAATTGCTACTGCAAAACAGACATTTATAAAGACTTTAGATGGTGAAGAGGTAAGTTCTGTTCTTTGATATTTTTTCCTGCTAAAGCATTAATGTTGAGAAAGAAGATAATTAAAAGGAATCAATGACAGCCTAGATATTTGGAAGTTCTTGCAAAGTCAGAAGAGAATATTATATCTAACCTTTACCACCATATCTTTTACAGAAACTGTCTGGCCTTCTCGTTTTGACTCCTTGGCAATATCTTCAGTATACTCTTCATCCTTTAGTCTATGTACAATTGTCTGGACTGTTTTAACCATATTCTTCAGTTCATCAGGATACGGAGTTGGATATCTCTTCAGGTTACCTTCCTGTGTAACAAAAAGCAATTATGTTCTGAATTTAATTAAATGCTATAACTAAAACATCAGTTTTAAAACAGACAATGAATTAGGACAAAACACTCAGCAGAGCAATCCAGGATCTCCACTTCACTGTTTGAGTCTACCTGGATGTGGTGGGTTGACCTTGGCTGGATACCAGGTGCCCACCAAAGCCGCTCTATCAGTCCCCCTCCTCAGCTGGACAGGGGAGAGGAAATATAACGAAAGGCTTGTGGGTCGAGATAAGGACAGGGAGATCACTCAGCAGGCAAAACAGACCTGACTTGGGGAAAAATAATTTAATTTATTAACAGTAAAATCAGAATAAGGTAATGAGAAATAAAACCAAATCTTAAAACACCTTCCCCCCATCCCTCCCCTCTTTCAGGGCTCAACTTCTGATTTTCTCTACCTCCTCCCCCTCAGCGGCGCAGGAGGACAGGGAATAGGGTTTGTAGTCAGTTCATCACATGTTGTCTCTGCCACTCCTTCCTCCTCCAGGGGAGGACTCCACTCACTCTTCCCCTGCTCCAGTGTGGGTCCTTTCGATGGGGTGGTGCAGTCCTTCAGGAACAGACTGCTCCAGTCTGGGCTCCTCTCTCCATGGAGTCACAGGTCTTGCCAGGAGCCTGCTCCAGTGTGGGCTTCCCACGAGGTCACAGCCTCCTTTGGGGCACATCCACCTGCTCCTTCGTGGGGTCCTCCACAGGCTGCAGGTGGATATCTGCTCCACTGTGGACCTTCATGGGCTGCAGGGGCACAGCCTGCCTCACCATGGTCTTCACCAGGGGCTGCAGGGGAATCTCTGCTCTGGCACATGGAGCACCTCCTCCTGCTCCTTCTTCTTCACTGACCTTGGTGTCTGCAGAGTTGTTTCTCTCACATATTCTCACTCCTCTCTTCCAGCTGCTGTTTCCCCCCCCTTCTCAAATATGTTATCCCAGAGGAGCTACCACTGTCACTGATGGACTTGGCCTTGGCCAGCAGCAGGTCCATCTTGGAGCTGGCTGGCACTGGCTCTATCAGACATGGGGGCATCTTCTGGCATCTTCTTACAGAAGCCACCCCTGTAGCCCCCCCACTACCAAAACCTTGCCAAGCAAACCCAATACACTGGATTAACTCAGGCTTAAGTTTATAAAACCCAGCAGGATTACAAATAACTTTTTTTTTTTGTCAATCAATCAATTTGTCCATCGATTACAAGCAGGAAGAATTATTACAACTGTAATTTACTTAAAGAAAAATCAGGATTAATCATTGTTTCCCCTCTATTCTTCCCCACAGCACAGTCCAGTAGTCTTCTAGTTATGCCCTACGTTGCCTTACATCAGCTGAGATTTTTCCCCTTGTGCTCCACTTTAAATGAGCGGGGGGGGAAGTGTTTCATCCAGTTAGATACTCTTAAACTAATAACTGAAGACTTGATTTCTTCAGCAGAGCAAAATCCACAGCTAGAGTAAGGAAAATGATGGGATTTGGGGGTAGGGGGAGGAGAAGAGGGAGCAAACCCCCAAGTATTAAAAAATAAATTCAGTACTAACCCGACGTGGCGCCTCTCTCTCAACTTTGTCTTCATCACACTCAAATGCCACCTGAGCACGCTGTTTCCTCTGTTCCTCCCACAAAGATGGATTAAAACTTTCATTATCAGATATGAACATAACTAAATAATAATAGAAAAAGACTCTTGTAAGAATAGGATACATTATGAAAAATAAAAATTTTTTTTTTCTTTTTCTTGGATGGGATCGGTGGTTTTTTGTATGTATTCTTAAAAGATAAGAAACTAGCAGCACCATAAATTGATGACTAGCTGCACTGCTACTGCTTTATGAACTTGGCTGTATTTTCATAATAGTAAAATCCTTATCTGTAAACAAACAAAAAATAATTCATACACAGCTGTACACTAGTCTGAACACTCAGTTACAAATTTTCAGCAGAATTCTGCTGCAAAGTATTTTTATTCATATACATATGTATAAATATTAAAATATATTTATTTTATATATTAAAAAAGGAAATTATACTTATATAGATTTATATAGCCTGACTTCAGTGAGGTGGTCTCATTAAGCACGTATAAGAACATTCACTTTATTTCACTTAATGAAAATTAAAAGGGAAGAATAAAAAAGATTTAGAAAAACCTGCATTTTTACTAATTCTGGGAAAAAAGAACCAACCCAAAAGCACCTAAAACTTAAGACAAACACATGATTTTGCAGAAGTTACATAAATGACAAGAGCTTTACAAAGTATTACTTGCATAATTTACCAGAGGAAAAGAAAATCTTTTGGTTACCCACCATCTCTTATTCTAGCATGTCTCCATACCTTGTGTTACATTAGCCAGGTTCTACTTTAGCATGGCAAATAGTCTAATAAAGCTGTCGCCACCACCTCAGCAAACCTATATACTTCACTAGCAATGCCAAGACTGTTCATATTAACTATATCTGAAACAGAAAATTGCTTAATTATAGGGCTCACCAAGTGCACTGGAATATTTGTTATACTGCATTTCTCTGAAAAATATTGTAGTAGACTTCACTATTGCTGAAACAGTTCCTGGCATTAAAAAACAAAAAAGCAAAAAAACCCCACAAAACCTCAAAAAAACCAACTTTCTAAAGAATTTTAGGAATTTTAAATTTTAAAAAGGTTATCTATTAAATTTTAAACCTTCTGTTTGGAATGACTGCAACAGAGGGAGGTATTCTGTCAGCTTAAGCCAAACAAGCAGCCCTTTGCTCATCTACAGAAAGAAACCTTGCTACTGGGGTAAAATAAAGTTAAAATGGAGAGAATGCTTTCAGGAACTATCTTCAGCTTCAGCTTCACTGACAATCTCCAAATGATTTTGTAATTCTCACATTCTATCAGAGGTATTGCACATGCATTATCTGAATTAGAAGGTGCTAAAAGTGATGCACAATTTGCTGTTTTTGCAGATATTTTTGATTACTCAGTGTATTAGACACTTGTGCCATGTAACAGAAGATATTGCCACTTGTCAATTTTCAATTATTCCCATTGATACCTGCCCTTCCATTTCTGTTAAAGAAGCACAAGCTTTTTCCTTTTGCTTTACTCTCTTTCCCTAACTCCTCATGGGTTTACTCATGGAATGTTACTCATTTTCCTGAATGTTTCACAAGTGTGCAGAAATAACTTTCTGGTGAGGTCTTAATGTTCTGGGCCTAACCTTTTATAAAACAGTTTGAACTAAATGTGAGCAAAATGCATTTTCTTCTGGACTGATTTTTTTCTTTTTTTTTTTGAATAAAATACAGAATGCTATGTACTTTTCAAAAAATATGTACTCAGTAATGGATGAAACATTTTGTTTAAATAGTCTGAACCAGATACCTGGCAAGGAAAATTCCAACCCAAACCATTAAGCTCTGCCTGAATGAAACAGGGTGTCACACTGGGAAGTGGCAACCATCAAAGAATGTGATCCTACCAGTCCATTCCTCACCTCACTCCCCATACATGCATACTTTCAACTGGAATGGTTTCACCTAGAATTTACTATGTGGATCATATTTTAAAGTTACTGTTCTCATTCTTCAGATGTAACTCTTCATCACTTACAAGTTTACTTCAAACTTGTATCTAAGTATTATATAGGGAAAATCATGTTAGCTGGACTGTCTTCCCATTATTATTTTCAAAAGTGAGCATTCTGTTAGGGTATTTCAGAAATTCTTACCATTCTCAGTCCTTGGTTGCTGGGGGAACATGTAATTGGTTAGCACTGTTTTCTGTGTGTCAGAGTCAGCTTCTTTTTGAAGAGGGATAAGTGGTTTAGACTAAGAAGCAAATGAAAGAAGGGTATGTTATGAGAATACATATGTGTAAAAAGTAAATACGATCTACATATCACAGTCCATGCCTGTCCCATTACTTTGAAGATTATTCTACCTTGTATTAAACCACGTCTCCTCTGAATAAATTTCACAAAAAGAAGTTATTAACATGTCTGTCTTTGACGACTGGCTTTGAGAACTGAAACTCAGTAACAGCTTTAAGAGCAAACACTGGGTATTCTAAGAGTAACCCAGTTTCTTGCTAGGACTTATTACTGTCCCAAAGGAGGCTGATCTGGAATACACAGATATATTTAGCCATTTAAAGCTGTGGACAATCATATATAGAGAAAAATTTTGTACTCAGTTTTTTATATTGACACCAGACTGAATATCCCCCACCCCTTACAAAAAAGGGCAGGGGATTCTTGAAATTACTGTATTGGTAAAAGTGCTTTCATTATACTACACCTGAGGCTAGTGGATTTCTAACAGCCCTATACACCTTAATGCCATTCAGGAAATTGGCATAATACAGAGCGCTTCAATACACAGGAAAAATACAAGCCACAAGCCCATGAATTAATTCTCAATAGCTTGAAACTTGGATAGTCACAGATTTCAAAGGTGGGACAAGAAACCCAGCACAAAAAAAGGCATGTTAAGTTACCCCAATGGAATATCTGTGGAAGAAACAGCATGCTATATATTCAAGTACTAGCTTATCAAGCACTACCTTTCCTGTGTAAACAAGCCTGAATTAAGAAAAAACAAAAACAAACCAACATCTGTTAAAATGCATTTCCTAATGGCACAGAACTTTGCCAGAAATATGAAAGTCTCCGAAGTCAGGTAGGCTCAGCACTGTTTGTTTTAGGAGAACCGACACAGTAATAACGTCAAGGAAGTATTGATGTATATACACAGTACCACATCTCATTATTTAACAGATGGCTCTGTACTTGTTGATTCCATTAGGAATAAAGTCAACATCATTATTTTTAATTTTTAAAAACCTAACCTGATTGTCTGATAGCCACATAGCAGTGAGTTGTTGCAGTTTTGTAAAGGTAAATGGCAAATTCTTCAGTCTGTAAACCACAACAAGAAGAGTTTATGTAAGTACACTTATCATACACATATCAATACTGTTAAGAAACAATGCTGCATTAGCCTATAAAATGCTTAAAAAGAGACATTTACAGATATAGTTCAATGAATAAACTACTGACAGTTGAAAGGCAACAGCTTTTCTTTTAGATTCAAAGCTATAGCCGGAATTAAAAAAAAAACAAACCACCCCTCATTTCTGCCCAGTTTAGCAAGCAGATTGAAAAAAATAGACAATGTAACTTGAATTTAGCTCAGTTCAGTGACTTGAATACAATTTTGAAGACAATCATTGGCATCGTGCATAAATCAACCACTGCAACTTAAAATCAAGGCCATTTTCATACTTTAATCTGAATTCTCAGCAATTTTATCTTTCAATACACATTTAAGGAAAAAGTGCTACACCTGAAAAAAAGTGCTGTTTTTCCCCAAGAAACGTATATGGGAACAGGGATGTCCTGGTAAATGAAAGCTGTGACATTAATGGATAAATGAGGCTATAGATGGAGTCCAGAGAAGCTGGATTGGCAAAACAGGATGGAGAGTTCAGACTTCTCTCTCACAATGCATTGAAAATCTACAAATTGGCAATTCCCAAAAGAGAAATGTTTTGTCAGTTTTTAATGACCAGCTCTAATAAATCACAACTCTTTTTCCCCGTTCTCCAGCACACTCAAGTGTTTTACAATATATTGTGATACTATTTTGTGTCCTCCATATGCAATAAAGGAAGCTATTAATTTTTAGGTAAGAATCAAAGTTTTATAAAAATAACGAAACTAATTCCCTAGAAAAATACATGCTAACAACCATCAATGTTTTGAAGCTGTGCTTCAATGCATGTGCTTAAGTCATTAAAATAAATACAGCTTAATACAATGGAACTGCAAGATCCAGAATACCACAATAACACATTAAATTCATGCATCTCAGTCAGCTTCTAAGGTATGGGTGAGATAAGGAAAGATAGCATAATATATTCATAACAATACCTCTACTTACATTTGGGGGATAGACCTCAGTTACAAAACAATATATGCAATGCTACTGCATTTTACACAGCTTCTATTTGAATTAATGTATTTACAAACCTATTGTCACTCAGATTGATGACTTTCAATTTCTGCATATCACCCATTTCTTCAGGGAGAAATTCAAGCTTATTAGAATGCAGAAACAACACTGTTAAATTCTTCCAGTTTCCAACCTGAAAAAAACCCAAACCCCAAAGAATTAATTCATCTTCACAACTCCAAATACAAAATTTTTTACTGTTTTAAACAATTAGCATTGCAGCTAATTTTGCTTGTAAAGTACAATTAGATTTATTCTTACATATTAAACCTTCTTTTAGTTTCAATACGCTAGCAAAAAATTTCTACTTCTTGCTTAAAAAAAATTTAGAATTTCATTATTTGAAAGTTTGTATTTTATATATACCTGCCCTTAAAAAGATACACACAGAAAATCTACTCAAGAATTATTAACTTATCCAAAAGTTGTACAGATTATATAGTTTGATACATAAAATTTTACAGTTTTGTAGCTAAATACATACCTCTGATGGCAGCTGTGTTAAAAAGTTATGATCTGCAGCAAATGTCCTTATGTTAGAGAGCTGCCCAACAGATGAAGGCAATGTTTCAATCGCATTGAAACTACAGTCCAGTTCTTCTACTGATAGTAACCTGAAAAAAAAATTACTCCTCTATACAGGTTAATTCATTCAACATTAACTGAATCTTTTAAGCTTAAAGGAAGTTAATACCACTATAAACTACAAATCTCAAAGTAAATTAAAATTAAAACTCTGAAACCCAAGGGAATTCAAATCCAAAATAAATCCTTTACTAATTGTTTGAATTATGTTTGGGGTTTGGGGTTTTTTTGTTGGTTGGTGGGTTCCTTTTTGGTTTTGTTTTTTAAAATTTCCTTTACACTGTCCTCATAAGAGAACTTCCAGTAAACACAGGTGTGTCAGCAATATCAAATGTTTGTGTAGTACATGAAAACATGTTAGTGCAAGGCACTGAAAACAGAGTGGGACATATCATAGCCAACCAGGAGCTGAGTACCATTTCTAAACAAGAAAAGAATTTAAAGAGTTAGAGACAGTGAACCTAAGACTTTTGCAGCAAGGAAGCATTTTGTAAATTCTGACAACAAAACATAGCCTACATTAATAGGAGAAAAATTGTAACAAATACCCTTCATTTGTATAGCACTTAATTCTGAACCAATTATTTTTGCTGCCATTTGCAAGTTATAAATTAAAGTGCTGAACATCAAATTATACATTAAAAAATCCTGCTGAATCACAGGTTGCCGAGGTAAAACCCCAGTCAACAACTAAGCACCACAAAGCTGCTTGGTCAGTCCCCCTGCAGTGGGATGGGGGAGAGAATCGGAAGGGCAAAACAGAGAGAACTCACTTCTGTGACATAAGAACAGCTTAATAATTGAAATAAAATAAAATAGTAGTAGTAGCAGCAGCAGTAATAATAATAATTATGATATTAATATGCAAAGCAAGTGATGCATGCTACAATTGCTCACCATCAGCCAACCAATACCCAGCCAGTACACGACCAGTGAATACTGCCCCCAGCCAAGACCCCCCACTTCACATACTGAGCATGATGTCATATGATATGGAGTAAACCTTTGGCCACTTTGGGCCAGCTGTGCTGGCTATGATCTCTCCCAGCCTGTAGTGCACTGGGCAGAGCATGGGAAGCTAGAAAAGTCCTTGAACAGTACAAGCACTACTTAGCAACAACCAAAATATCTGTGTGTTAGCAACATTACTTTCATACTAAATCCAAAACACAGCACTGTACCAGCTACAGTGAGGAAAATTAACTCTAGCCTAGCCAAAACCATGACAGTATCGACCCCTTCTACTATACCATCTACATCTCCCTAGGTCCTACACTTTCCAATACATTCCAATTAATCATCACCACTTTCCCTGTCTTTTGATATATACACACAGATATCATTCCCTTAGTCTATGGGCTATCCCTCTAAAATGTCTGTTGACTCCATGACATTCAGTTCCATCTATCATAATAGTCTTTCAGGACAGGAGAGATGGTGTGTGTGGTGTTTGATTGTTGCATGCTGAAGTCAGTCCTTGTTCCATCACTGCTGCACTTTGCTTGGTTCAATGAAATTTCTCCTCTTTTATTAATTTGGGAGATTCCCACCATGATGCCATTGATATGGCATATAGCAACCATAGTAGTGATGACATACAACATTATATAGCAATTAACAGCATACCATTCAGTTCATTGGCTGTTTTCACCCAAAATCAAATCCCCTTGGGGTACACACCAGACTCCTCCATCCTCCCACATCACCCACCAAGTGCACCAAGGTCCTTGAGCAACAGCAGACCCATGAACAGGTTTGCCTTTGCCTGAGGCAGGAAGAACCCACACTGCTTTCCCCAGCATACTTTTTACATGAATTACCAGGACTCTATCCCCTTCCACAGTATGTAAGGGTTCTGACTGGGTAAGGCCAGATCTATTGGTAGAGCCCCTAGTGTTGCCTAACCAGGTGGCTTTTGCTAAATGTGTATCCCAGTGCTTGAATGTTCCAACCCTCATTGCTCTCAGTGTAGTTTTTAATAGTCCATTGTATCTTTTGATTTTCCCAGAGGCTGGTGCGTGACAGGGGATATGATACACCCACTCAATGCCTGGATCTTTGTCCCAGGTGCCTATGAGGTTGCTTCAGAAATGAGTCCCGTTGTCTGACTCAATTCTCTCTGGGGTGCCATGTCTCCGCAGGACTTGTTTTTCAAAACCAAGGATAGTGTTCTGGGCTGTGGAATGAGGCACAGAATATAATTCCAGCCAGCCGGTGGTTGCTTCTACCATGGTGAGAACATGGCGCTTGCCTTGGCGGGTCTGTGGGAGTGTGATATAGTCAATTTGCCAGGCCTCCCCATATTTATATTTCAGCCATCGTCCCCCATACCACAGAGGCTTTACCCGCTTCGCTTGCTTGATTGCAGCGCATGTTTCACATTCGTGGATAACCTGCGCAATAACGTCCATGGTCAAGTCCACCCCTCGATCACGAGCCCACCTGTATGTTGCATCTCTCCCTTGATGGCCTGAGGTGTCATGGGCCCACCAAGCTAGAAATAGTTCACCCTTATGCTGCCAGTCCAGATCCACCTCAGCCACTTCAATCTTGGCAGCCTGACCCACCTGCTGGTTGTTCCAATGTTCTTCAGTGGCCCGACTCTTGGGATACATGAGCATCCACATGATGTACCTTTCACAACCAGGTTCTCTAAGCGGGCAGCAATATCTTGCCACAATGCGGCAGCCGAGATGGGTTTGCCTCTATGCTGCCAGTTGTTCTGCTTCCACTGCTGCAGCCAGCCCCACAGGGCATTTGCCACCATCCAGGAATCAGTATAGAGATAGAGCACTGGCCACTTTTCCCGTTCAGCGATGTCTAAGGCCAGCTGGATGGCCTTTACCTCTGCAAACTGGCTCGATTCACCTTCCCCTTCAGCAGTTTCTGCTACTTGTCGTATAGGACTCCATACAGCAGCCTTCCATCTCTGATGCTTTCCTACAAGACGACAGGACCCATCGGTGAACAGGGCATACTGCTTTTCATCTTCTGGCAGTTTGTTATACAGTGGGGCTTCTTCAGCATGTGTCATTTCCTCCTCTGGTGATATTCCAAAGTCTTTGCCATCTGGCCAGTCCATAATCACTTCCGAGGTTCCTGGGCGACTGGGGTTTCCTACTCGAGCCCGCTGGATGATCAGTGCAACCCATTTACTCCACGTAGCATCAGTTGCATGGTGTGTAGAGGGGATGTTTCCTTTGAACATCCAGCCCAGCACTGGCAGTCGGGGTGCCAGGAGCAGCTGTGCCTCAGTACCAACCACTTCTGAAGCAGATCGAACCCTTTCATATGCTGCCAATATCTCTTTTTCAGGCTTTGGGCCCTCTGTATTATCTGAATTCTGAAATTATTTTTCTTCTGCGTCACTTCATAGAGAGGGCTTACAATCAGACTATAATTTAGAATATGCATTCCCCAAAAACCCACAACGCTCAAAAAAGCTTGTGTTTCCTTTTTGATAGTTGGTGGAGACATGGCTGCTATTTTGTTTGTCACTTCCACCTATTGCACTCGCACGACATCCATCTTGCCATTTTATTCCTAAGAACTGGATCTCTTCTGTGGGTCCCTCAACTTTTTTTTATGGCAAAACCGGCTTTCAGAAGGATTTGGTCTATTTTCTTCCATTTCTCAAAATCTTCTTCTGCTGTGTTGCCCCACACAATGATGTCATCAATATATTGTAGGTGTTCCGGGGCTTCTCACTGTTCCAGTAGTCTGAATCAGTCCATGGCAAATGGTAGGGCTGTGTTTCCACCCCTGGGGCAGTCGATTCCAGGTGTACTGGACACCCATCCAAGTGAAAGCAAACTGTGGCCTGCACTCTGCTGCCAGAGGGATTGAGAAGAATGCATTAGCAATATCAGTTGTGGCATACCACTTGGCCGCCTTGGACTCCAGTTCGTACTGAAGTTCTAGCATGTCTGGCACAGCAGCACTCAGTTGCAGCATGATTTCGTTCAGGCCACGATAGCCTACTGTTAACTCCACTCTCCATTAGACTTCTGCACTGCCCATATGGGACTGTTAAAGGGTGAGTGGGTCTTACTGATGACTCCTTGGCTCCTCAGTTGGTGAATGAGTTCATGGATGGGGATCAGGGGGGTCTCTGTTGGTGCGATATTGCTGCCGGTGCACTGTTGTGGTGGCGATTGGCACTTGTTGTTCTTTGACCTTCAGGAACCCCACAACAGAAGGGTCCTTTGAGAGGCCAGGCAAGGTAGACAGCTGTTTAATTTCCTCCGTCTCCAAGGCAGCTACACCAAAAGCCTACTTGTACCCTTTTGGGTCCTTGAAATACCCTCTCCTGAGATACTCTATGCCAAGGATGCACGGAGCCTCTGGGCCAGTCACAATGGGGTGCTTTTGCCATTCATTCCCGGTTAGGCTCACTTCGGCCTCCAATACAGTTAGCTCTTGGCATCCCCCTGTCACTCCAGTAATACAGGTGGGTTCCACCCCTGTGTAGCTTGATGTCATATAGGGTGCACTGTGCACCAGTGTCCACTAAAGCTTGATATTCCTGTGGGTTGGATGTGCTAAGCCATCAGATCCACACATTACAGTAAACCCGGTTATCCCTTTCCTCCACCTGGCTGGAGGCAGGGCCCCTCTAGTCCTGATCATAGTATTCGCAACTCACTTCTTGTAAATGCAAATCAAAAGTCCGTCTATTAAGATCAGTGCTTCTACTCTGCCTTGGGAACTACTTACTGGAAACTGGATTAGCAACTTTCCTGGAAGAACCCCCATGAGTTTTTCCTTGCAACTCATGTACCCATGCCTCCAGGGTCAAGGTAGATTTTCCATCCCACTTCCTCATGTCCTGTCAATAGTCACGTAGGTAAAACCACAGGATGGCCTGCGGTACATATGCAGTATATCCTCTCTCTTGAGCAAAGGGATGCTTGCTCCTCATGGCTGAGATTCTGGTCCGTACAGGTGGAGAGCAGGTCATATCCTCTTTGAGTTAGTGGAAGTCCAAGGTCAGTTTTTCAGTTTTTTCCACAGCCGAGACGCAGGCCCATAGGAGGAAGAGAGACTTTCTTCATATTGCTTGAGTTGGCCAGCTGATTTATCCACCTTTGGATCCTCTTTTCAGGCCATTACTGCCAATGAGTTTGCGTATGACACTGGTGTGCTCCATACCACCTTATGCCTCATGGGTCATGTGCATTTGACTTCATCTGTATGTTTGGATAACTCTGCTCAGGTGTAAGGGACTAGAAACCTGTCTCAACATTGTTGGCAGAATGGCTTGACTACCAAGGCTTCACCACGATGGCAACTGAGGAGGTTCTACCCAACAGGAACATATATATATATATATATATATATTTTGTTGTCTTGGAGCACATAGGCCCAGTCCTCTGCACATGCGCCTGGCCCCAGGGTCATCTTACAACATATGGGAGTGGGGCTTGGACCCCCTGGAACCCCCTTGAACCGTCAAGCACCCTCTAGTGACGATACTGCGCGTGCGCCCCACTGCCGAGTGGGAGGTGTGGCTACGCAAAACAGCTCATTGACTATGCAATGGGACAATGCTATAAAAGGCGGAACCAGCAGAGACCAGTTGGAACGTTCCCCCACTGGACTGAAGATACATCAGACTGATGGGACGCCGCAGATCTGTGGTGGTAGCTCGCTCTCTCTCATTTTTCTTTTTTTTTCCCTCTTTCTCTCCTTTCCTCTTGTGTACTTGTTGGCGGCCAAATAAAGTGACTTGGCACTTGACTCTGTTCTGAGTCTTAATTCTGTTCCCGAGAATACAACAAACCTGGTCATGATAACGCATCCAATTGAACATCACTCAGAAGTTAAGCCCAGCCGACCCTAGCCACCCAGGATTATCTGAGGTTGGTTAGAAAGCAAGGGGGCTCAACTTCTGCCAAATTGTGCAACCCAACAGCGGATCGCAATCGTCCAGGTCACCATAAATCACCTCAAGCACGGCTAGTTCCCTCAGGTACTGGCTACCTTTCTCCATGGTAGCCCATTTTCCTAGGTGATATACAATATCTTCCTTGAAGGGATACCTTTCTTTCACACCGGACAGGAGTTGCCTCCAGAGGCTGAGGGCTTGTGTTTTTTTCCCAATTGCTTTATCAATGCCCCCTTCCCCAGAAAGGGATCCCAGTTGTTTGGCTTCTTTTCCCTCTAGTTCCAGGCTAGTGGCCCCATTATCCCAGCATCGGAGCAGCCAGGTAACAATGTGCTCACCTGGACAATGGATGAAATCTTTTCACATACCTCACAACTCACTCAGGGATAGGGATAGCGTAACTACCATCTCATCTATGGGTTCTGCCTCTTCCTCCTCCTGTTGTCATGATGGTCCTGGTTCATCTTCATCCCTTAATAAACAAACTGATTTTCTTGTGTATAGCAGCGATTGATACCGGTACAGGTTAGTTCTCTGGTTTAGCTGCAGTGCCTGTCACTGGGGTTGGAGTGGCCACAGTGCCTGTCACTTTGTTGTCAGATCCAGAGACCTTCTCTTCTCCTTGAGGGTACTGAATACTGTTGAACAGGGCTCGATAGGCATGGGCCAGGCCCCAGCACATTGCAGTGATTTGTGTCTCTCTGGGATTGCCAGGATCGCCACATACTTCCTCCAGATATTCTACTAATTTTTCAGGATTCTGCACTTGTTCAGGAGTGAAGTCTCAGTACACTGGGGGTGCCCACTGTCTTAGGCATTTGCCCATACTATCCCACATACCCTGCCATGCATAGCTATTCAGCCTTGGGGCAGATCTCTGGATGATATTCTTAAATTGCTTTCTAACCTTAGACAAAACCAAAACAATATTCCCAAGAAATACCAACAGACATATCTTAACTACCCAAGGATGTTCAAGATACTGAAAAGTTATTCTAATGAAAGAGGAGGCATTATAGAAGATGGTAGCTAAGGTACCATTCTGTATTTCCTCCATAAAAAACATCTCAGAGGAGGAGGTATAATTGCTAATTGTCTCCATGAGGTGGTACCTGATGTACAGTAACGGCTTCAATATAAACTTCAAATACCAAATAAAACTCAAGGCCAATGTTTTAAAAACAACTCTCCCAGGCAAAACATCACTAATCACTGCAGAGCACAGCAGACCACAAAAATCAACACCAATCTTTAACATGTACAGCAAAAACAAGAGCATGGTGCAGATTGGGTAAAGTAACATTGAGAACAGATGAATCAATATTGTGACCAGCAACTGCTAAGAGTTATAAATTCCTTAATAAGCTCTGGTTTATCTCTTATTATCTCAAATCCTTTGTGCCCCACATTGGGTGCCAAGAAGACTGTCATGGTTTAACCCTAGCCCTAGTGTGTTATCAACATTATTCTCATACTGTGCCAGCTACTAGGAAGTTCAGTTCTCAGCTGAAACGAGGACACAGGTGAAAATTCTCCTGATACTATAAAATAGATAAATGCGTGTCTGTGTTCAGATTCACTTTTTACAAGCCTTTTGTCATTGGTTCAATCATTTGCAATATTTACCACAGCTATGTTACTGCCAAAAAAGACACTTTCAGATAGCTGACTACCTTTTTAAACATCTTGTTTTCTTTCACATACAGTTTTTCTTTTATAACTTGGTGGCTGTATTAATAACTGAAATATACAGGTCTTTTGATATTTAATGATACGTAAAGAACGTATATGCTGTGAACAAGAAGTAAGATATGAAAGCACTTGCTTTCTGTTTTGAGACGTTAATATATAGAAAAAATTAAATCAAGTAGGTGTAAAAACATTAAAAAGAGAAGCCACTGTTACAGAAAAGTGTGCAGAAAGGCAATGCAACCTTTTATTCAGGTGAAATACCTACCCTCCTATGGAGTCTGGCAAATAAATTAATTGGTTTTCATCAATTTTAAGTGTTGTTACCTTCTTCAGGAAACCTGTAGTAAAATGAACAAGTAAGCCAAAAAGGACATTTGAGTTCATTAAATTTAGTTTTAAGTTTAAATTAAGGGGGAAAAAAGCCTATGGGCAAGCAACCACATATTCTGTATTCCTTTGGCATGCCTATTGTGCTTTTTATCTACTAAGGAAATAAGCAGACAAGCTTACAGAATTTGTTTGCCAGCTTACCATTGGCCAGCCATGAGGGGGGTGGGTGGGGTGTGGTGGTATAAAGTAAAAAATGCTACAAAACAAATATAAGTGTTATTATTCAGCTACATATTACAGCTTTATCCAAAACAGGAACTTTAAATCAATTGAAACTTAAATCTAAAATGGCATTTTTCTATTTTCAAGTGTTCTGTGTCTAAACTATAATCTTTTAAGAACATGAATTAACTAAAAATACAGACCAATAGAGTCTGGCAGTTGCTGAAGTGCATTACTGGATAACAGTAGGTCTTGTAGGCTTTCACAACCTGAAATACCTTCTTCAACTACTTCAATGTTGTTTTTAGAAACATCCAAGTAGGTCAGTTGTTTCAAAGCTCCTATGAACTAAAAGCAAGAAAAATAATACATTCTAGGAAGTGCAAGTTCTAAACAAAAAAAAGCCAGCAGATTTGACAACAAACTGTCTCTCAAGTGTAATGCCACAGGAAAAAAAACCAACTTATTTATAGTGTTGAAATACAATTTTATGCAAAATATCCAAACTTTATAACGAAATATTTTGTACAGATATGCACAGGTCATGTTTTCCCACACACACAGACACTGCAGTGTCTCTAAAGTCAGTCTTCTGTAAATTCAACTGTTTTATCAGTTATCATGAATCAAGTGACTGAAGCTTTAGAACAGACTTCAGAGACATACACAGTGTAACATGAGGACATAATTAAGGCTCCAATAAAGACTTTTAATGCTTATTTTTGCTTTTTGTGTAAAACTGCATCCTACTTAACCTCAAAACCACCAACGAATCCCTAATTGTACTAAACTGAAAAAACAGGCCAAAATATAAGTTTGTATTACATTTCCATATGAACCAAGAATAAGCTTAAAGATTTGTGCACACTACTCTACTAAAATCTTCTCAGGGAAGATGCAGTCACTTTCACAAATACGGTTTTACTTTTACTGTAGAATTGAAAGGTTTAATACATCCACTCAACTCTTCTTCAAAGAATTTGTCGAAGTGAGGAAAGACAGTAGAAAAGGCAAGAAACCCTCACATCAGAAGATTTCTAATTATCTTAAGTCTGAAAACAGACCAGCTGCTTCCCAAAGTTGAAATACTAGTTTACTTGATCATAAACACAGGTTCAGAAGTACTGCAATAATAGAATTATATGAGGTCCAGGATGATCTAAGAGATGCCAGGAAAACCGGGTTTTAGTCAACAGAACATTTTCTCAGGAACTGGCTATACTCTGTATATACAGGGCAAAAAATTATGAACAGTCATTGCTTGTTTTACAGCTGTGACCAGTAAAAATTCACACAACATATTTATCCCGTAAATTCCTGCTTTCTGTCTAACACAAGATAGTTCCAGCATTTGATGCAGGATTTTTACTCCCTTCCTAAATTGGAACATAATTTTTAGATGAGAGGATTATAAATTTCAATGAAAGAAAAGCTGTGTACCCAACTCTCATGATCAGCGACAATTTCTAAGTAGACTAGTCAAGCATTTAAGTGGCATTTAGCCTTTTGGCTTTAAGTAACATTAAAATTATACATTAACTTTAACATATATGATAGATGACAAAGCAAATACCACTGTAAATTGAAATACTAAATGTTTAACACAGTAAAAGGATTTACCCCTGGAATAAGTGTTAGTCTGTTACTATCCATCCAAAATTCCTTTAACCCACTCAGTTGTTCAAGTACTTCAGGCTGTAAAGGAAACAGGTTTATAAAGACTTCATACAAAAATAGCAAAAGGCAAAAACAACTTCAGTGATTCATCTATTGCAACTTTATGTTAGAAGTATCATGTATCAGAGAAAGACTGTGTCTTGGTAAACATCCATGCTGCATATGCTTTCCTATTTAAACTTCCCTCCTGAGAAAGTAATGCAAGACAGGTGGCTACTGCACCTTAACAACTACAACCAAGTTCTGTTAAACACAGAACTCAGTTTTGTTATATTTTAAGTATACAGCATTCTTGCATAAATTTCAATCTCCCAATAATTAACTTTGCGAGATAAAATCTTCAGACTACTTTTCAGACATATCTTTACCCAAAAAGCAGTTTCAAACCTTTCTGTGCTTTTACCAAAAGATCTTAATGAAATAAGTTACCAGTAGTTGACTCTTCTAGATAAAACACTGGTAGAGATGAAGCAATCTGCCAAAAATGTACCCAAACAGGTAATTTTACAGCCTATACTTAGTTCCTGGCTGTTATGGCTAAATGTGGGCCCGAGCATGTTAGTTTAAGGCTCCCACATGAATATCTACAGTGTAATGAGAATATGGCAGTAACAGTAACAGCTAGAAGTGTAATACTACAGAACAATTCCTTAAATACACTTACCTATCTGCCAAACCATGCAGCTAGGCAACTGTTCAGCTCTGAATGATCTGTGGCTAATGAAATACCCTACTGGTAGCACACAGAGGCTTGACTTTGTTATACGGCAGGTCAGCATATTCCACTATACTTCTATTTCAATTCCCTTACACAGGAAAGTACTTGTAGAAGCAGAGGGGTGTTAAGTGATTGTAAATGGAAGATGTATTTGTCTGACATCATGAACAAGAAACAAGCTGATCCACATTGAAGGAAAAATCTGAGCACCTCAACTGTAAATACTATTTTGAATAATATTCAAACTCATAATTAATATAGTTTCGTTTGGATCTAAATAGCTTGTACACACGAATTAAAGTAGGTTATGCACAGCTTATACAGAACTTGCAACGTCAAATGCATGATGACCAATAAATGTTTAGAATTTATTATAAGTCAAATTATTATATTTATAATTCAAACATATATTACCATTAACTTTTTACCAGTAATGTAGCCACACTATACCACACTGTTTTATTTTCAAATTGAGGAAGAACGCATATTCATAAGAATATGCACATAATTTTTATAACAGGCTCTATCAAGTACTATAAGGTGTATATAATATTTGCTCAGTAGCAAAACTCTTAAAGCTGATTTTTACATTTTCATATTGATTAAAAACAGATTAAAGGATAAAGCGATCTATAAAAGATACAAAGCCCTGTTACTCAGGCAAAACTCACCACTTCTGTGAATTCGTTACTTCCTAAGTCCAGTCTCTCCAGCTGAGTCAGTCTGGACATGGTTCTGCACGGGAAGGGAATTAATAAGGGATTAGATTTAAGAAAACACCGGTTACATCCAATCTTCCTGTATTCATACAAATATATTATTTTAATCAGTATTAAATAGTGATGCTGTTCTGTTACTGGACTGATAACTAAATAAGGTCAAATTTTCACATGCTGTTCAAGTAGGCACACATTAATGATCATGCTGACTGTGTTACACAAAGAGTACACTGCAACTCATCTACAGATTAGTTTACAAAAACTAAAGACCACTAGAGTCATCATCCTTATGATAAAGAGCAACTCTGAAGTTACTCTTCTTCTGAGAGCCTTTCACCTACAGTCCTTTGAGGACTTTTCACCTCCAGTCATAATCAGCGTTCTCAGTAGCCACAGGCTGGTTAACTACACGTTTTCCTCCCAAAGAAAGACCACTGCCTAATGATTAGAGAAAACAGAAAAGACCACTGTTGAATCACAGTAACCACCAACACCTTTCTCCCTCTCCAGGCTGCTGACTAAGTTGCTTCCATATGATATGGTCTGGAATCCTAATTAGTCCTCTAGTCCTACAACAAATCAGATTACTAAATTGGATTTCATGACACATCAATACTCTTCAAGTCAATTTAGGGCAAAGATTAAATCAATGACTGAAATAAAGTAAAATCCATTCTTTCAAGCTGTGTTTTGGCAAAATTTTTCCTCCATTTAGGTTTACTTTGGGGACCCCATAAAGAATATCTACCACTGCACATGGTTGTCTATACAATAAAGATGCCTTATTTATTGAAAGTAAGTTTATTTCATGAATAATATTAATAATCACTTAATCTCCAACAAGGATTACACTCAACATCATCTACAGACTTGATTTTCATTACATTATAGCAATAATGCTAGGGACAAACTAGGAATTTAGCATAAATAAGTAAAGACATGATCAAGACAAATGCAGAAGCCATTTTTATTGCACTGAACACACAGTACACACAGGCTTTAGGGGAAAGCCTTTAACTCACATTCCCACTGTCTCAAAGAAGAAAGAAAAAAACCCAACCTACAAAACTCCCACACAAACATGAGAAGGCTACCTCCAGAAGAACCCGAGAAACATTTTCCCCTCATTTCTCAAAGCTCATAAACAGGATGAACAATAAGCCAACTGCTAAAAGTCATTTTCCAAAGTCTAACAAATTATTTAAGTCCCTCTGAAATACTGTGTAAGGTGAATTTCTCAAAGCTTTATGAGACTGTGCCAATAACAATTTTAGTGCCATATGCTGTGAATATATTTGCCCCAATGCGTCTCCCTGAAGCACAGCTGAAGACTCACTTAAAGGATCTAGCGTATCGTTCTGCGGCTTTCAAAACTTTGTGGACAACACCATAATCTGTTTTAACTGACGGCTTCAATTTAAAAAGGTTTTCAATTTCTTCTGTTTTCAAGCTATGCTAGCTAGACTGTGGGCTACTAGAGAGAGCAGTCCAAAACTCCACTGACAATCTAAGTTTCAGCCTCAAAAAGCAGATTAAGGGAGAGCACAGCTTTGTGGGATTGAATTTGACAAATTAGTTTCAATACAGATAAATGATTATTTGGGAAAAAGAGGCTTATTTTAATATTTTTAGAGTCCTTTTATTTCAACAGTTCTTAGACAGTGCCTTGATTTTTATTTGAACTGAATTTTCAGCTTAAAAATAAATACAAATTTTAAAAATTAAGGAAAAATGAGGTAACATCAACAAAATTTAAAAAGTTCAATCTGATTTAAGTGAATTTTGATGAGGCTGAATTGAAATGGTCAGCTGGGGCTTTCTACTGAAGTTTGAGATAAAAGGATTTTTTTTTCTTTCAGTTCCACATGAACTCTTCTCTTTTTATTTTAATGGTTTGGTAAAAAGAAAAAAAAATCAATCTTCCAAACCAATAAACTCCAAGGTCTGAGTGATTTTTCCCCCACTTCCTTCTGTACACCATTCAACTCTGAGGCCAAACTGTTTACACAGCTAACACCAGATTCACAGAATCTAAGCAATAATGCCTGCCCCTCCCCACTGCCAAATTACACCAGATACAGAAATTCCACTCCAAATAAACCCAAGATCTAGGTGATCCCTCCCCTTCCTATCCTGCTAGTGCTACATCCTCGATGGCTTTAAGGCAACCCAAAGTTGCCTTTCTTGTCTCAGTCTTCACTGTAATATTTACAAAAACAACCCCACACAAACAGTTACAGTTTTTCCACCAAGGGCCCTGGCCTTACCATTTGGAACCAGAACAAATATTTGCAAACCTCTCTCAAATAACTGAAAAATTAATGTTATGTAACTTTGACAGTATAACAAAGCAACTTTACATATTTTAAGCCTTTTTCTCCCCCCCCCCCAATTTCTCTAATCTAGTAAACATAGCCACTTCACTGTAACATACATATAATGTGTTTGCAAGACCAGGGCCTCAGTAATTTTCCTCCTCTTCCCCACTGCCTGCCTAATTTATAGCACTTTCAGCTATTTTATGGGAATGCTTCCTAAAACTAATATATCTCTTTGCTTTTCTCTATTTTTTATAGAGCAACTATACCTTCAGACAAAATGCAAAGCTTTTCATACACTGAAAATGTTAAAGTAACAGGAAAATTCAATGCTAAAGGAAGAGGAATACAGGACTGGCAACAAAAATTTACCAGATCACTGAGTTAGATCTATTTCTCTCTCTGCCACAGCATTATGCAATCCCTTTCATAAACTGAAAAATCTGTTTCATAATTCATATTATTGAACTTGCTGTCAAATCAGTCCAAGACTAACAGAACAGGTAGTCTAAATTATGCCTCAGATCCTAAAGCTGTAAAATAGTCAACCTCACTAAGGGTAACAATACCACTTACTTCCAGTAGCAATTTGAGAGGTGTGAGTGATAGGCAAGCTAGGGCCCTGAATCATCATAATTACACCTTCAAATAACTTGCTCCTACTGGTACATCTTATTAGCCTAAAAAAAAAAACCCAAAACCAACCAACAACCCTTTGGCTTTTCTACACTGTGTAAGTTCAAATTTCCACATTGGCTTCTGTTGTGACATAATAGTTAAAGGCAGGCCACAGATGCCTTTGTTGGCCAGGTCAACTGCTGCATGGTTGTACTATCCTGAAAGGCAGATTCACCTCTTGCATACTATGGACACCACAATAAATTTTACTCCCCAGTGTACACCACTGTCTAAGGTTAGAAAGCAATTTAAGAATATCATCCAGAGATCTGCCCCAAGGCTGAATAGCTATGCATGGCAGTTTATGTGGGATAGTATGGGCAAATGCCTAAGACAGTGGGCACCCCCAGTGTACTGAGACTTCACTCCTGAACAAGTGCAGAATCCTGAAAAATTAGTAGAATATCTGGAGGAAGTATGTGGCGATCCTGGCAATCCCAGAGAGACACAAATCACTGCAATGTGCTGGGGCCTGGCCCATGCCTATCGAGCCCTGTTTAACACTATTCAGTACCCCAAAGGTGAAGAGAAGGTCTCTGGATCTAAAAAGACAAGGACAAGGAAAGCGAGAAGCACTGCGGCCACTCAAACCCCTACAATAGATGCTGCGGCTACTCCAACCTCAGTGACAAGTGTTGCAGCAGAATCAGAGGACCAACCTGTGCCAGTATCAGTTGCCCTTATACACAAGAAGAAATCCTGGAAGAGAAAGTCAACTCATTTGGAAAGAGATGATGAAGTGTGGGGGATGAATTTGCAAGTAACTTAACACTGACACATCCTTGAACTGAAGCAATGCGGCAGTAAAAAACAGACACAGGAGCATGGGAATGCCAAGAAGGATTTAAGTAAGCAAAACCAAATGAGGTAGCGCAAACAGAACAGCCTATTAGAATGTAGCATAAGGCGCGTGCTCAGAGCTAGCTGACGAATAACAAATTGTGCATGTGATCGCGTGAGGAATGTGTTGAAAAGATATATAAGCAGTGAAAAGCTGACAATAAAGGTCTTCTGCAAAACATGTCAGGAGTTTGTGACATTCATCCCTGCAAATGGTGACCCCCGACGTGGGAGTGCAATGCTGAGGAGCAGTGTCCGCAGGGACCCCAGCCGGACAAATCAAGCTGATGGCGGGACCGCAGCTTTAATCCCGGGACATCACCTTAATATTACAGGTGAGTGGCTGGGGCAGTAAGCATGGGAGCTAATCTCTCTGCCAAAGAAGAGGTGATTGTTAAGTTACTGATTCAGTTATTAAGCAAGCGAGGCATTAAATATGATACTTTTAAAGTAAAGTTATTACTGAAATTCCTGCAAAAGCATGGGGCTCCATCAACAGTCTCAGCAGTGTTCGATGTTAAAACATGGGAAGAAGCGGGGACAACAGTATGGGAGGCCGCCTCCCGGGGGGGATGAGACTGCCAAGGAGGTGATGAACACCTGGCAGCTGGTGTTGGAAACATTAAAGTCCTGGCAAGCGGAGAAAAGGGTGGAAACCATAGCTGCGCAGACGGTGACCGGAGGTGAGGACAAGGGCGATGGGACTCCCTGTAGGGAGTCCCTGCCAGAAAATGACTTAGTAGATTTAGATGCAGACACAGAGCCATTGCCGTTACCCCTGTTAAAGCTGATGGCTCCGCTGTCCATACTGCCCGTGACAGCTGTTTTACAGCTGCCAACATCCTTTGACCCCCGGAACTGATGGAAACAACTGCAACAAGATGCAATAAAGGAGGAAGGGGTGGCAGGACTAGTCTTTCCAGTATTGATCAGAGATGGAGGACCCAATGAGTGGGGCCCTTTTCAATGGGATCTAATAAAAGAATTAAGAAAAACGGTAACTACATATGGGCTTGCAGCTCCATTTTCCCAATCTCTGCTTGAAAATGTGATGACAGGGCAATTATTGTGTCCCTATGATTTACAAACAATAGTGGCTATGATATTAATACCAACGCAGAAGTTGTTGTGGGAGCAAAAATGGAGGGAACTTTGTGAACAAGCTGCCCTTCAAAATTTAGAACAATGGCAAGGAGACCCTCTTTTAGGGGCAGGCATATCACAGTTAATGGGCATGGATCCTATAGCAGACCCGCGCCTACAGGCGTGGTTGGATGAGAATATACTCTGACAGTCTGCCACTCTCACTCTTCAAGCTATGTTAAAAATTCCGGAAGCTGGAAAGCCATCTCTATCATTTACTCGAGTCCAACAGCAGCCAAACGAACCCTATATGCAGTTTGTGGATCGCTTGCGGGATGCATTAGACAAGCAGGTAGACAACAGAGAAGCAAAAGAAGCGCTGCTGTTGAAATTAGCGGTAGAAAATGCAAATACCGATTGTAAAAAGATATTACAAATGCTGCCAATCAATACTAATATGGTGCAAATGATTGAGGCTTGCAACCGTGTCGGCTCTATTGCTCATCAAATGGAGTCCTTAGCATCAGCCTTTGCAGCAGCTTTAACAATGAATAGGGACATGAAGAAGCAGTGCTACCACTGTGGAAGCCCAGACCACTTAGTTATTGAGTGCCCTCAACAAAGACAAGGAGGAGGAGCCCCTAGTGTGCCCGCTGCGCCGTCCACGCTTTGCCCAAGGTGTGGTAAAGGACGCCATTGGGTGAGCCAGTGCAGATCCAAATATAACGCAGATGGACAGCCCCATTTCCGGCAGGGAAATGGGAGGCGGAGCGCGGGGCGAGGTCGTGCAATGACACAAGCTCCCTCGTCACAAGAACCAAACCGGGGTCCCCCAATGGGAACAGCGTCACATGTGATGGTTGCACAATCTCCAACTCCACCTGGAATGCAACCACCCCCCTTACCACCGTGGGCGCCCTCTCCGCCAGCACCCGAGGGAGTGCTGGACTGGATGTTGCCACAGTAGAAGATTCAACTCTCTGGGGCACACATGTACATCAAATTCCATTGAATGTGAAGGGGCCAATTGGGGGAGGGTGTAGTGCACTGTTGCTAGGTCGTTTCAGTACCACCATGACAGGCCTGTTTGTCCTCCCCAGAGTAATTGATGCTGATTATAGTGGCCAAATACAAGCTATGGTTTGGACACCGACCCCACCACTGTCAGTTCCGAAAGGAGCCCGGATTGCGCAATTAATACTTTTTCGAGCAATAGTACTGACAGCCAGTGAAACAAGCTGCGGCTCTGCTGGGTTTGGATCGACAGGGCAACCAGCTGTTTTTTGGACGTCAGATATCACGTGACATCGTCCAACCATACATGTAACCCTGTGGAATCCTACTGAGCAGCCACAGACGAGCCACTGCACGATACAGGCACAGATGTTACAGTTATCGCAGCCTTCCACATGGCCTACAACATCCCCAGCTAGCGGATTAGTAGGAGTCAGAGGCCTGTCCAGCACATTTCAAAGTTCTACAATCCTCACGATAAAGACCCAAGAGGGAACGACATGTACTGTTCGTCCTTATATCACACCGATTCCCATCAGCCTGCTGGGATGTGATGTGATGGGACAGTGCAGATTTACTATCTCCACCCCTGAACGTTTTTGGTAGCGGCCATTGAGGTGTGACCGCCACTCTGCCTCAAATGGACAAGAGAGACCCCCGTATGGGTGGATCAATGGCCGCTTACCCAGGAAAAGGTCAGAGCCCTACAGGAGCTGGTCCAGGACCAGCTTGCGCAAGGACACATAGTACCAACAAACAGTCCATGGCATTCCCCAGTATTTGTAATTAAAAAGAAAAGTGGAAAATGGAGATTATTGCATGATTTACGGCAAATAAACACAGTCATAGAGGATATGGGCTCGTTACAACCAGGCCTACCATCACCTACAATGATTCCATCCAATTGGAATAGAATCATTGTCGATCTGAAAGACTGCTTTTTTACCATCCCATTGCACCCAGACAATGCTCCAAAATTTGCTTTTTCAGTGCCAAAACTTAATAAGGGGGAGCCAATGGATCGATATCACTGGACTGTACTCCCTCAAGGAATGAAAAACTCCCCAACAATGTGTCAGTCATATGTTGCAAAGGCAATTCAGCCAATTAGACAATGTTATCCAAATATTTCCATGTACCATTACATGGACGATCTATTGTTAGCGGGGCCAACTTGTACTGTGCTCGAAGAGGCCCCTTCAGGCCTTAAAGCAAGCACTGCAGGATGCAGGACTTCAGATAGCCCCTGAAAAGATACAGACAGAACCTCCGTGGAGGTATTTCGGATGGAAAATTTTGGAACAAACCATCCAGCCTCAAAACGTGGGAATAACCGCCAGTATTTGGACCTTAAATGATGTACAGAAACTATTAGGTAATATTAATTGGATTTGAACCCAATGCAGCATTGACAATGCCACTCTTACTCCCCTGTTTGACCTGTTAAAAGGAGACACTGATATAAACGCACCACGAAGTTGGATACCAGAGGCACAACAAGCACTACAGATAATCAATGACAAACTGTTGAATCAACAATGCCATCGTCGCAGTGAAGACATCTGTGCTGGTTTTGGCTGAGAAAGGGTTAATTCTCCTCCCTGGGGGGAGGGGCAGCTACCTTTCTAGATTCCCGGGCTCTGCCGTGTGGGCGGGAGGCTGGGAGAGGCAAGGCAACAGCGGGGGCGGCTGACCAGTATATTAAGTGGCTTGGGAGTGGTGTGGCATCGGGTTGGCAGGCGGTGAGTGGCTGCGTTACATGCAGTTTGTTTCAGTGGTTCATTCCTCTCCCTTCCCCCCCCACCCCAGGTTTCGCGCCTCTCGTTGTTCTCCTTCACATTGCATTTTTGTTGTTGTTCATTTTAATTTTAATCATAAAACTGTTCTTATCTCAACCCACGAGCGTTACCCTTCTGATTCTCTACCCCATCCAACCAGTGGGGGAGTGAGCGAGTGACTGTGTGGGGCTGAGCTGCCGGCTAAACCACGAGTCTTTTTGGAGCCCAAAGTGGGGCTCAAGGGTTGGAGATGATAACAGCTGCTGGTCACAGCACCATGTTGTCCTTTTTGCAGTTGGTGTTCAAGATTGGTGTTGGTTTGTTTAGTCTGCTGTGTTCTGCTGTGATTAGTAATGTTTTGCCTACAAGATTTGTTATACAAACACTTGTTTTCAGCTTTATCTGGTATTTGGGGTTTTTGCTGAAACTGTTACTGTACTTTGGATACCACCTTGTTGAGGCAATTAGCAATTATACCTCCTCCTCGGAGAGACTTTATATGGAGGAAATACAGAAGAGTACCTTTGCAACTTTGTTCTATGATGTCTCTGCCTCTATTACAACCACCTTTTTGTATCTTGAACATCCTTGGGTGGTTAAGGTAATCTTACTGTTAGTTCTTGGGCATGTTGTTTTGGTTTTGACTAAGCAACTTAGAGAATATTACCCAGAAATCTGCCCCGAGGCTTGATAGTTACGAGTGGCAGGGCATGTGGGATAGCATGGGCAAATACCTAGGGCAGTGGGCACCCCCAGTGTTTTGGAGTTTCACCCCCGAACAAGTGCAGAATCCTGAAAAGCTAGTAGAATATTTGGAGAAAGTATGTTGTTATGCTGGGAGCTCCAGAGAGACACAGATAACTGCAATGTGCTGGGGCCTGGCCCATGCATACTGAGCCCTGCTCAACAGTATTCAGTGTTCCCAAGGGGAAGAGAATGTCTCTGGATTGAAAGGCAAAGTGACAGGCACTGTGGCCACTCAAAACCCCACAACAAGTACTGGAGCTGGCTCAGAGAATCAACCCGTACCAGTATCAGTTGCCCCCATACACAAGACGAAATATTGGAAGCGGACGTCAACTCGTTTAGAACGGGATGATGAAAAAGCAGGGTCATCATGAGGAGAGGAGGAGGAAGTCATAAATGAAATAGAGACCACCCGATCCCTGTCCTTGAGTGAGCTGTGAGATATGTGCAAACATTTCAGCCGTCGTTCAGGTGCGCACATTGCCACCTGGCTGCTCCGATGCTGGGATAATGGGGGCAGTAGCCTGGAACTAGAGGGAAAAGAAGCCAAACAACTGGGATCCCTTTCTGGGGAAGGGGGCGTTGACAAAGCAATTGGGAAAAAAACACAAGCCCTCAGCCTCTGGAGGCGACTCCTGTCTGGAGTGAAGGAAAGGTATCCCTTTAAAGAAGATGTTACATATCGCCCAGGAAAATGGACAACTATGGAGAAAGGCATCCAGTATCTAAGGGAATTAGCTGTGCTTGAGGTGATTTATGGTGACCTGGACGATCAACGGTCATCCAAAGATCCAGATGAAGCCGAGTGCACACGACCCATGTGGCAGAAGTTTGTACGGAGCGCACCATCCTCGCATGCAAACTCATTGGCAGTGATGTCCTGGAAAGGGGACGAGACACCAACGGTGGCGGAGGTGATTGATAGACTCCAAGAGTACGAAGCAAATATCTCTTCCTCGCTCATCTCTGCTGTGGAGGAAATATCCCAAGAGGTCCAGCAACTCAAAGAAGATATGTCCTGCTCCCCACCTCGACAGAGTAGTGTCTCAGCTGTTAGGAATAAGCATCCTTTGGCTCAAAGGAGGGGATACACACCACAGGCCACCCTATGGCTCTACCTGCATGACCACGGAGAGGACCTGATAAGGTGGGATGGCAAGCCTACCTCGACCCTAGAGGCACAGGTACGTGAGATACAGGGAAGAACAGTCACTCAGGGAGGTTCTTCCAGGAAAGCCGCTGCTCCAATTTCCAGTGAGCAAGTCCCCAGACAGAGGCGTAGAAGTGCTGATTTTATTTCTGAGCGTAACAGATAGACTCTTGATTCACATTTACAGGAAGTGAGTTGTGAATGCCATGATCAGGACTAGAGGGGGCCCTGCCTCCATCCAGGTGGAGTAAAGGGATAACTGGGTTCACTGGACTGTGTAGATCCGATGGCCTGGCATGTCCGACCCACAGGAGTATAAAGCTTTAGTGGACACCGGCGCACAGTGCACATTAATGCCATCGAACTATATAGGGGCAGAACCCATCAGCATTGCTGGAGTGACAGGGGGATCCCAAGAGCTAACTGTATTGGAGGCCGAAGTGAGCCTAACTGGGAATGAGTGGCAAAAGCACCCCATTGTGACTGGCCCAGAGGCTCCATGCATCCTTGGCATAGACTACCTCAGGAGAGGGTATTTCAAGGACCCAAAAGGGTACAGGTGGGCTTTTGGTGTAGCTGCCTTGGAGACGGAGGAAACTAAACATCTGTCTACCTTGCCTGGTCTCTCGAAGGACCCTTCTGTTGTGGGGTTGCTGAAGGTCAAAGAACGACAGGTGCCAATCGCCACCACAACAGTGCACCGGCGGCACTATCGCACCAACCGAGACTCCCTGATTCCCATCCATGAGCTCATTTGTTGACTGGAGAGCCAAGGAGTGATCAGTAAAGACCCGCTCACACTTTAACTTCAGTACGAACTGGAGTCAAAGGCAGCCAAGTGGTATGCCACAATTGATATCGCTAATGCATTCTCCATCCCTTTGGCAGCAGACTGCAGGCCAGTTTGCTTTTACTTGGAGGGGTGTCCAGGACACCTGGAATCGACTGCTCCAGGGGTGGAAACACAGTCCTACCATTTGCCATGGACTGATCCATAATGCATTGGAACAAAGTGGAGCTCTGGAACACCTTCCATACATTGATGATATCACCATGTGGGGCAACACAGCAGAAAATGTTTTTGAGAAAGGGAAGAAAATAGTCCAAATCCTTCTGAAAGCTGGTTTTGCCATAAAACAAAGTTAGAGGGACCCGCAGAAGAAATATAGTTCTTAGGAATGAAATGGCAAGATGGACATCATCAGATCCCAATGGATGTGATCAGCAAAATAACAGCCATGTCTCCACCAACTAGCAAAAAGGCAACACAAGCTTTCTTGGGCGTTCTGGGTTCTTAGAGAATGCATATTCCAGATTACAGTGTGATCATAAGCCCTCTCTATCAAGTGACCCGGAAGAAGAATGATTTCAATTGGGGCCCTGAGCAACAACAGGCCTTTGAACAGATTAAACAGGAGATAGTTCATGCAGTAGGCCTTGGGCCAGTCCGGGCACGATAAGATGTAAAAAATGTGCTCTACACTGCGGCCGGGGAGAATGGTCCTACCTGGAGCCTCTGGCAGAAAGCACCAGGGGAGACCCGAGGTCGACCCCTAGGGTTTTGGAGTCGGGGATACAGAGGGTACGATGCCCGCTATGCTCCAACAGAAAAAGAGATATTGGCAGCATATGAAGGGGTTCGAGCTGCCTCAGAAGTGGTTGGTACTGAGGCACAGCTGCTCCTGGCACCCCGACTGCCAGTGCTGGGCTGGATGTTCAAAGGAAACGTCCCCTCTACACACCATGCAACTGATGCTACGTGGAGTAAATGGGTTGCACTGATCATCCAGTGGGCTCAGGTAGGAAACCCCAGGCACCCAGGAATCTTGGAAGTGATCATGGACTGGCCAGAAGGCAAAGATTTTGGAATATCACCAGAGGAGGAAATGACACATGCTGAAGAAGCCCCACTCTATAACAAACTGTCAGAAGATGAAAAGCAGTATGCCCTGTTTACTGATGGGTCCTGTCGCCTTGTGGGAAAGTACCGGAGATGGAAGGCTGCTGTATGGAGTCCTATATGACAAGTAGCAGAAACTGCTGAAGGAGAAGGTGAATCGAGCCAGTTTGCAGAAGTAAAGGCCATCCAGCTGGCCTTAGATATTGCTGAATGGGAAAAGTGGCCAGTGCTCTATCTCTATACTGACTCCTGGATGGTGGCGAATGCCCTGTGGGGGCGATAAAACAATGGAAGCAGAACAACTGTCAGGGCAGAGGTAAACCCATCTGGGCTGCCGCATTGCGGCAAGATATTGCTGCCCGCTTAGAGAACCTGGTTGTGAAAGTACGTCATGTGGATGCTCACGTCCCCAAGAGTCGGGCCACTGAAGAACACTGAAACAACTAGCAGGTGGGTCAGGCTGCCAAGATTGAAGTGGCTGAGGTGGATCTGGACTGGCAACATAAGGGTGAACTATTTCTAGCTCGGTGGGCCCATGACACCTCAGGCCATCAAGGGAGAGATGCAACATACAGATGGGCTTGTGATCGAGGGGTGGACTTGACCATGGACGCTATTGCACAGATTATCCATGAATGTGAAACGTGTGCTGCAATCAAGCAAGCGAAGCGGGTAAAGCCTATGTGGTATGGGGGCCGATGGCTGAAATATAAATATGGGGAGGCTTGGCAGATTGTCTATATTACACTCCCACAAGCTCACCAAGGCAAGCGCCATGTGTTTACAATGGTAGAATCAACCACCAGCTGGCTGGAATTATATTCTGTGCCCCATTCCACAGCCCAGAACACTATCCTTGGTTTTGAAAAACAAGTCCTGCGGCGACATGGCACCCCAGAGAGAATTGAGTCAGACAATGGGACTCATTTCCAAAATAGCCTCATAGGCACCTGGGCCAAAGAGCATGGCATTGAGTGGGTGTATCACATTCCCTATCACGCACCAGCCTCTGGGAAAATGAAAAGATACAATGGACTATTAAAAACTACACTGAGAGCAATGAGGGTTGGAACATTCATACACTGGGATACACATTTAGCAAAAGCCACCTGGTTAGGCAACATTAGGGGCTCTACAAATAGAGCTGGCCCTACCCAGTCAGAACCCTTACATACTGTGGAAGGGGATAGAGTCACTGTAGTGCATATTAAAAATATGCTGGGGAAAGCAGTGTGGGTTCTTCCTGCCTCAGGCAAAGGCAAACCCATTCGTGGGATTGCTGTTGCTCAAGGACCTTGGTGCACTTGGTGGGTGATGCAGGAAGATATAGGAGTCCGATGTGTGCCTCAAGGGGATTTGATTTTGGTTGAAAGCAGCCAATGAACTGAATGGTATGCTGTTAATTGCTATATAATGTTGTATGTCATCACTACTATGGTTGCTATATGCCATATTAATGGTATCATGGTGGGAATCTCCCAAATTAGTAAAAAAAGAAAACTTCCATTGAACCAAGCAAAGTGCAGCAGTGATGGAACAAGGACTGACTTCAGCATGCAACAATCAAACACCACACACACCATCTCTCTTAAAGTCTTGTACAATAGATGGAACCCAACGTCACGGACTAAATGAACTCAATGGACCTTTCACAGACATTTTACAGCGGTGGTCCATAGACTAGGGGAATGATAAATGAAATCTGTATATTCTATTATAGGATTAGAAGGCGGGTAGGGGCTATCAAAATTGTATTGGATATTATTGGACCTGAGCATGATGTAAATGATATGGATTAAGGGGTGGATACTGTGATGATTTTAGCTGGGATAGAGATAATTTTCTTCACTGTAGCTGGCATAGTGCTGTGCTTTGGACTTAGTATGAAAATAATGTTGATAACACACTGACGTTTTGGATGTTGCTGGGTAGTGCTTTTACTAGTCAAGGCCTTTTCTAGCTTCCCATGCTCTGCCAGGTGCACAAGAAGCCGGGAGGGGAGGGGGCACAGCTAAGAGAGCAGATACAAACTGGCCAAAGGGAGATTCCATATCATGTAACATCATGCCCAGTATGTTTACTGGGAGGAGCTGGCTGGGGAAGCAGGCAGCAATTGCAGCTCGGGGACCGGCAGCATTGGTTGGCAGGTGGTAAGCGTTTGTATCATTTGTCTTTCTGTTTTTTTCCCTTTTCCCCTTTTCCTTTTTATTATATTATCATTATTTTTGTTATTATCACAATAAATATTATAATTATTATTTTATTCTAATTATTAAACTGTTCTTTTCTCAACCCACAAGGGTTTTTTTGCTTTTGCTCTTCTGATTCTCTCCCCCATCCTACAGGGGCGGGTGGAGTGAGTGAGCGGCTGCGTGGTGTTTAGTTGCTGACTGGGGCTGAACCACAACACCCTGACAACATTGAAGTGAAGAAAAAAATTCCCAGGAACTTCAGCAGAAGTGTTTGGCTTAAATATATTACAGCCTTTGTTTACGTGTCTCTTACCACTACAAGAGACCTCTGAAAACTACTCTCTTTGAAATATTGCATGTAATTCATGCTACTAGTGTTAATTATGGCAATTAAGGTCAGAGGAATTTTATAAACAAAATATGTATTAGCTATAAGTTTTAATTATAGCTACTGTTCCTCAGTTCGGAGTAACTTCATTTACAGAGCTACTACCCCACATTACATGTCCTCTAATTTTTCTACTGAAAATTAGCAATAGCACAAAGAGCAAAGAAGAATGAGAGTATTTATATTGCATGAGTAGAATGTTTCACACTTGGAAGATTTAAATTCACACTTTCTTATCTTATACATTTCATCCCATATGTGAGTTTTGGCATTTTTATACAGCAGACACCACAGTACAGTATCTAGGCACACAAAAAAGGTAATGCCAGCGGAACATACCCCTCGTTCATATCTTAAGCGCATAGTTAGCTAGAGTCACTAGAAAAGCTCGCTGTTGTACTTAAAAGGGCTGACAACTCACACTTCAGCCTACTGCATGCGAGTCTGCTAGCATATGAGCTAGACAGAATGAATGTTCAATTGTTAGCACCTCCTCTTCTCCATCAAAACATCTGAACCCAGTACCTCTCTTTACCAGTGTCTGTTGCCAGAGGAGGACCCCTTTCATTGCACACCACAAAATATTCATGACTCTACAGCTAGTTATTCACATCCCATTATTGGGATCTCTGTTTCTCTCTTTATTGACCTTTTGTACCTCTGTTAACCCAGTTAGACCTCCAGGGTCCAAGTCAGAAAATTCAGAGCATTGCTCTAGGTCATAGAAACAGCAGGAACTGCAACAATGTCAGCCTGGGTTTGCTTGATGAAGTGAGTCAGAGTTGCAAGGCAGGGCTTAGAAAGGTGCTAGATTTTAAGAGATAAGTATAATTGTATTTACTATTAAAACAAATAGTATTACAGCTTCCATAACTATTTTATAATTATGGAAAATGTGGCTGACTAATATGCTTCCATTACATTAAACAAGCCTGTTGCATTATAGAATACATACTGCATAACAGACTGTGCAACACAGTAAGTAGTTTTTATTTTCTTCAGCAGTGAAGAATATTAAACAGAAAAAAAATTGTTCACATCACGTGAATCACATTCCCTCAGTTATTCTGAGCAAGCACCTCAAATTCCATATTTGATTTAGAGATAATGTCTAAGTTTCAGGCACTCAGCCATCAGAATGGTACCCAGACAGGCATCTGGGCACCAATACAATGCTGTGTGCAAAAAGCATGACACCTCAGAACAATCATCCTGAAGTGTTCACATGCTGACTTAAAAGCTTGACAGGTGGATCAGAAATCCAGAGCTGGAGAGGAACAGAAAAAAATCAGAAATCACTGAATAAAAAGACCAGTGAGTCTGAAGAGAAATATAATTTCAGCAGTATGAAGGGAAAGTTCCTTGTGAGAACTTAGTCCAGTTACTTAGCTACACATTTTAAGCTGTGATCTACTTTTCAATATGCACTACATTATTAGTATGACTACAGAAAAAACCCTCCAAAATATTTTAAATAGATTTCATACATACTTACTTTGGCAATATTTTTAACTGGTTTTCTCTAAGTTCCAATATCTGGAGTTTAGTTAATCTGTAACAGAAAAGCATAACAAATTATCACAATATATTGTATTTTATGAAAAAACAATCTCAGAACCTATTTACATTGCTAAATTTCAGAGATCTACACGTTTAAAATAATTTTTTGTGGAAGGATACAAGTATGTTTTGTGCAGAAATCTGAATGTTACTTTAAATTAATTTATTGATTGGGGTTTGGGTTTGGTAAAGCAGTAAACAAACTGGATCTTGCCTGCTTTTCTGCATCTGCTTGAACACGGTTGTTTTCCTTCATCCCACAGATTTAAAAGCACTTCATTGCATTCATTATGGATATGTGTTATCATCATATACAGAAGTGCACAGGAAGTAAAAGAAGTGGGATCAGTCCACACAAGATGCTGAGTTTCTAATACAGGCAATGTATCAAACAATTTCATATAAAAAGCCTCATCACAGGAACACCTGTGGTCTTCCACATGGTAAAAACAACCTTTAAATTAATCTTGTATTTCCTTCCATATTCTCTTTCTAGTCATCTTCTTAATCCATTTTGATATTTCTATTAGAAGGCAATTTGACCTTCCTTTCAGTAAATCCTTGGTTGCAAGATAAATAACCTCTAGATCCCAAACTCAACTGCTTGGCCAAGATAAGTTCAAAGCAGTCTTGACATTCAAGCAATGTACCGTCCCCAGTGGAATTTTTTGCATTAGGACAGAAGCAACAAGACTATCTCTTTGTTAAATGAAATGCAGAAACAGTTTGGTTTAAATACAGAAAGAGTTGTAAAAAGAAGAGTTCTACACGTGACCCACCAACAGCCCTAATACAACACAAAATAGGTCATTACACTCCCCAAGTCAAAAAGGAGTTTAGTGAACAGATCAGTCTTTCCTGAGGATTCTCAAATGAGTACATTGTAAGGACACAGACAAAAACCTTAACTCTGATTAAGTAGTAAGAACTACACTTAAAGTAAAAACAGAAAGCCTGAAAACAGTATTTATTTTTTCCTCAAGACATTTGCTCATTTTTGGGTGCATTTGAAAGTAACAATCTGATAAACCTATGAATAACCTAAGAATATAACAGTCATCTTGAAATAGAGCAGAGGTGTCAACCTAGCCCAGCACTGCAAGCAGTACTTGCCATCTGGTAGCAACTGGAGGGAAACCTCCTCCTCCCAACTTCCCAAAGGAAAAACACCCCTGTAACAATGCTGAAAGAATAGCCTAATAAAAACCCAGTTCATGGTAATATCACTGCTGTCAATCTAGGACATAACTGGAAAGGACCTCCTAGCCTTCTTACCCTACCTGCATCCTAAGATATAAAACTGTGACAAAACAAAATTTGTTTGTTGAAGCACCCTCAGATTTGAATGGTCATTTCGTGCTTGGACTTCTGAACCCAAGAACTGGATTACAAAGGGGCAAGTCTCACACTTCAAGTGAATAATTGCCTTCACTAGAAGTTACTTCTGTGGCACCTTGTGGCTTGCACACCACCTAGATTATGCTCAAGGGTACACTGGATGTATAGGAAACATTTTCCCATAATTATTTACTATCCTATTCTACTGCAGGACTTTCTCAATTCCCTGCATTTTCTGCAACCAGGCAGGAGTCTTGCCTAGCAGCACCTCTATTTTAACATCAAGGTAATTATTTTTTCATATTGAGAAGATACCACATTTTCCCATGCACCAGTACATGGGCAGAAACTGGGATCCCATGATAACAGCAAAACATCAGAAATATCAAACCAGGTTCTGCAGACTTTTATCCCTGCATTTTATTAACCCTGTCTTACAACATTAACTTCTGTTTCCCAGAGCTTTGAATGTTCATGTTACCCACTGCAAATCTTCTCCCTCCCAGATTCACTGCAGACTTGGATAGCATGCAACAGCAGGAGATTTATTATTACATCTTTAGTATCAGGGATTCTCAAAATATGACAAACAGAATGGACAATCTTCTCTAGAAGGGAGGAATAGTAGTCCTTTCTCTTTGGAGACTGCAGGTGTTGCTCTTTAAAGTCCTAATGATGAACTTAAAACATCAACAGCAGAACTGTAGCTCTTGGCCGCTTCTGGTATTAGATCATCCCCATTACCAGCTCAGATTAGGTGCAGCCTCTGAAAATGTAAACAGTTCAAGAACTCTGGAGACCAAGGAAGATGAGCTGCCTAATAAGATACCAATTCTTCACGTTAAGAAGAAACTATTCCCCACCAACTTTCTGATGCATCCCACAACTCTAGATACCTGCTCAGCTTCTTACAGTTTTGTAGCAGGGCTCTTTTTAAACACTGGTCTAAAAATAAAGCAGCACATTCAATCAACTCCAAAACCCTTTATTTTGATAAGGCTTCAACATTCAAACACTGCATTAAACTCCAGATGGTGTTTTGCTTTGATGACAGGGAAAATAGCTAGACAGTTTTTCTTCGCAACACGTGCATGCAGTCAAATTTCGCAGTTGAAAGCAGTAGAAGCAAACCTCCATTCATATGCTAAACTATACATATGCCCACCCACGCTTCACTGACTTTAGCCAGAACTCACTGTACTACACTTCTAATAAGCTAATTCTATAAACTTAAAGACTGCCTTTGTTGATAGAAAAGTTCAAAGCTTTATGACCTTGTTTCATGTTCTACTCTCTCCAGCTAACCCTAAGAGATTGGAGATACATGTATCTAAGTTTTTGTGTGTAGAGCTAGACAGAGGCTACTAGGGAAACATTTTCAACTTCCCCTGGCTGGGAGATACAGGCTGCATCTAAACTAGTAATTTTCTTGGGGCAATTGATGAGAAATATTGGCCTGAAGCAGTTGTTACTTCTTCCATTATGACTGGGAGGGTTAATTCAAGTTTAATATAACAGTACACATCAAATACTCAGCCTAGCTGCTCTTTAAATCACTGGCGTAAACGCCCATGCTAAGCATTTTAATTGCTATAATGGAACTGAAAAACTAGGGTTTAATTCAGAAAAGAAATACAGACAGAGAATTAGTCCACCTATACTAAAGGAAAAATAAAACTCTCGGTGACAGAACGTATATTTCCTCTGCCATTCTATCACAAAGATTTGTTATACTCATACAGAAACATTTCATTTCTCAACTGTAAAAACCCATAACCACAAAAATAGTTACACATCACCTAAACACAAAGCTATGAGAGTATTCTTCAACTTTAAGTATACCTGGTATAATGGTCTCAACAAAATTATTGTTGCAGGAATTATTTTATGCAACCAACTTAACTTGCTTTTAAAATATAGCTCAACTTGTACTAAAAAAATATCTCTACATGAACACTTTGCCAGGATAAGATCAATATTACTCCTAAATCTGATTTCTTTAACTATACAATCTGTAAAACTGTAGAAGAAATATGTAGCAGGCATACTTAGAAACTCACTGTTCAACAGCAGTCATTCCTTAGAAAGCTAAAAATATTTCAGAGATGTTCTTTATTTTTCACCTCCCTTGCAGTTTTGCTAATGCAGAAATATTTTTTTTAAAAATCATAACTAAAATACAAAGGCAAGAGAACTGAAATACATGCATCCTACAGCAGGCTGCATTTTGCAAAAGTTTCAGCAAAATTACATATATTTAACTAAATTAAGTCCCAAATTTGATCACCATTGTACATTTATGTAAAAAGATATCCCAAAGTAGATACTACTAAAAATATCTACTACTGCAAATACTACTGGTAAACTGTTGAGAAACAAGATTAACAGTAAATTCACTGCAACATCATGGTAAAAAGTCTCTGGAAGCAATACCTGACTACAGACAACATTCTCAAAAGTTTTTAAAATTACACTGAAGATATACTCCTTGCTTAAACACTCATCAGTAAATAATGTTTCCCTTTTAAAGCCCTGTCTCAACACTAGCATGCAGTGAGCTTCAAATTTAGAATGCTCTGCTTATATATCTGTATATTTAAATGCAAATATACATTATGTATTTAGATACAACAGATATAGTTTTCTTACGTAAGCACAAGCAATTCTCAGACTTCTGTGCACCAGCACAAAGGCTAATTCTAGGATCCAGGACAATATTAATGCATTAAAATTAGAATTTGGGAATGGAGGAAAAAAAAACCCCACACACCACACACTTTATCACCTCAGAATTCCAAAGGAACTGGCACATTTAATCAAAAGTCTGGTGATTTTTAATAAGTCGAACAGGTTGGACTAGTACAACATCACTGAAGGACAGCAAGTATGCAGTGTTCATAAAGAAGGGAAAAAAAGATTGGATAACCTTGACCTCAATATTACGCAAAGCTTTATTAGAAATATTGAAGAAGAAAATAAAACATAGAGGTAAAATGTAATAAAATGCTGCATGGATATACTAAAAGTAGTTTGCATTACAAAAAATTTTCTTTCCTAAGCATCAGACTGACTATTACTGACAGAGAAGCTCAAAGACCTGTTTTGGGACTATCCTATTCAATATTTTTAAACAGCAATCCTAAAGGACAGGAAAATTGTTTAAGTTGGCTCAGGCCACAAAAGACAGTCACAGATGATACAGTGAATTATTAGGACACAGTAGGGGAAAAACTGTACAACCTTGTATTGCCCGGGGGTGAGCAGAGGGACCCGTCAGGAGCCGGCAGCTCTCACGAGCGAGGCTGACATCCAGCTGACGCGGCGTGGGGCATTGCCAGAAGCAACGGCGGGAGATTTAAACTGCCCCTAGGGAGCGTGAGCGACCAGGAGTGCGGCGAACAGGGCGTGGCGCATCAGAAGGGCGTGGCGTGGCAGGGCGAGCAGGAGGGATGCCACAACCCACTTGTAGGTCTACAGCTCAGCCAAGTGCTTCGGCCTTGGGCAAAATGGTGAGCACTCACCTCAGAGCTAAAACCACTGTTCGTTCAGCGAAAGCCCCCGAGATGTCAGACTCATCCACCCAGACGGGTCTGGTAAGAAAGGACACATCAGTACAGGCAGTGGGTTGCGGCAAATGCCCGAACACCCCTCCTGATGAAAAGGTAAGTACCTGCACGAGGTGTGCACAGGTTGATGACCTGTTACGTCAGGTGGCTGAACTGCAGGAAACGGTTAAGAGGCTGCGCGGTATTAGACGAGCTGAGGCAGAGATAGACAGGTGGCTTCAGAATCATGTTCCTGTGGCAGACACCACCGAGAATGAGGCACCGTGGACCCTGGTGACTCACAAGAGCAGGATTCCACATCAGCCTGCACCTTCCACCATCCCAATTAGAAACAGATATGAAGCCTTAATGACTGAGAATACCCATGAGCAAAGTCTGCAAAGTCCCCCACAAGGGGAAACTGTACCAGCAACAGACAGTGGACATCGTAAAAAGAAACGACGAGTGCTCGTGGTGGGTGACTCTCTGTTGAAGGGTACTGAGGCACCCATCTGCTGACCTGACAGGGAGTCATGAGAGGTATGCTGCCTCCCAGGAGCCAAGGTCCGAGACATTGCTTAGAGGGTGCCACAACTCATGAGGAAAACAAAAAAATCTGCTACTACTATTTCATGTAGGCATGAACGACACTGAGAGCCGCAACCTGGGTAAAATCAAGGAAGATTTTCGAGCCCTGGGGGAGCAAGTGAAAAACATTGGTTCCCAAGTGATTTTCTCTTCCATTTTGCCAGTTCGAGGGAAGGGAGCAGCCAGAAACAGGCACATAATGTATATCAACTCCTGGCTACGTGGTTGGTGCCATCGTGAGGGGTTTGGCTTTTACGACAATGGGGTGTTCTGTAGGGGAATAGACAGGGATCGGTGACCGGAAGATCACGGGATGTGACGGAAAGATAGACTCCTCCCCATAGGAGTGGCAGGAACAGGAAGCGCAAGAGCTATATAAGCATGTGATACAGTTAAATAAACGGACATTTTGTATCCATCATATTGATGTCTGTGCATCACTGTCCCCAGGGTGGGTAGAGCCCTGTGTCCCGGAGATATGCGGCCCAAGATAAGTTCTCCCATAGAAGCGTACAGCAACAAGTGGTGACCCCGACGTGATCAGCGGGGCGGCATGGCAAGTTCGCCGGGGGGAAAAGATAGCTTGGGGCACGCAGGGGTGGGATGGGGAGCCGCAGGACAGCGGGCGCGCCATGGAATCAGTCGTAAAGGTACTGAAGGGATTGGGGAAGGAATATGGAACTTCGATTTCGAAGGCGCCTACCTCAAAGGCCATCCAATGGATGGATGCAGGGGCTCATACGGAGTCCTGCAGACATATTTAATAAAGATAATTGGGTGAGAATTAAAGAGGAGTTAGCCGAAAGGGCTATGATGGGAAAACCCCAGTACATACAGCTCTGGGGAAAGATACACCGGTTACTATTGAAAGCTCGGGATGATCAGGAGAGGTGGCGGCAGGCGCGGCTGTGCCTGCACGGTGCTACAGGCGACAGTAGCCCGGAAAGAGACCCAGGATGGGCAGTGGGGACGCAGACAGGGGCAAGCATCGCGGGGGATGGGGAAGAAGCGGAGAGTTTGGACGGAGTAGCCTGGCCAACTACTCAGTCTGAGGCTCCCGAAGAGGTGGATCGGGAAGCGGCAGTGTTCCCTGTTGAGCCAGCAGGACCGTTGGAATGCCCCCCTGCATACCCCTGGGATGATTTGGCACAGGCGCGGGTACTTGCGCGCGGGGAGGGGGACGTGGCGATGGAGCGGAAGGAGGAGGATGATCAGCGCCGGCAGCGGCGCCGCCCTCTGCAGGTCCAGAGCGCTGCAGCTCCGGAGGGGTCCGCGGAGGACGTGCTGCGGCAGCTGCAGCAGGCTATGCGCGCACTAGGGGGAAGTATCTTGGAGGCAGACAGGACTCTTAACGAAGGGTGCGCCCCATCGACAGTCAGTTGAGTTACCTAACTGGCGGCTGATAGCCAGAGATTGTAGCCTCGATGGAGTAAGGATAGAGATGCCCGGGATATTCCCTGTCCGGATAGCTCCTGGAGGAGGGGCAGGGAGCTGCAAGCGGTGACGGAGAGTTCCCGTAGAGCGTATAGCAAAGTGGGCAAGTATTAAAAAAAAAAAAAAGTGGAACCTTGGCAAAAGATACAGCAAGGACTAGCAGAGCCATTTACAACATTTTGTGACAGGTTGCAGAAGGCTATTATAGAATCAGAATTGCCGGTGGCGGCCAAGGATGCAGTCCTTATGGATTGCCTCCAAAGTCAAGCAAATCCACAGACACAAGATGATGTCCTCCACACCCTGGTGGCAGGGGCATCATTGGGTCAAACCATCAGGCATGTCTTGCGCCAGGAGGCGTTGAATCAGCATGGCGGTGTGGGAGCGCACATCTGCCAGAACCCTGACTGTGGAAGCGAAGAAAGGGTGATGGTGCAAGCGGCCGGGGCGGGGCCAAGATGTCATTTGTGTGGACGGCAAGGGCACTTAAAAGCTGGGTGCCCGCTAGGGGAAAGGGGAGGACGTAATGGAGGAGGAGTCCGCCCAGTAGGGAGGTGCTGGGTGTGTGGGAAGCCAGGACACCTGGCAAGAGATTGTCCAGCCACAAAGCCGGGAAACGGCCAAAGGAGGGGGATTCGTGCCTCCTGTGAGTCAAATGGCCCCCATCATGGTGCCAGTGCCAGGAGCTTGGCCCACCGTAGCGGGCCAAGGGGGAGTGAACCTTCAGGCAGGGGAGCAGAACCAGCAAGATTTGCAGGTTACGGTCCCTGCGTGGCCTTGGTCATAGGCTGTGATGAGAGACCCATGGCAGCGGTGATGATTACCCCACAAGAGTCGAGTTGCCCAGCACGGATATGCCTGGGAATGTTAGCGGATACCGGGGTGGATGTCACAGTGATGCCACTCGAACGGTGGCCACCATCTTGGCCCCTCGCCATGGGAAAACGTATAATAGGGGTAGGAGGAGAACAACAGATGAGGACTAGTACTTGCCCTGTGAAACTCAAAGTCATGGACGAGGAGGCAGGGAAGCTCCTCATGGCCATAGTGACCATACTAGTAGCAGATGGGTAGCAAGCCCCTTGCTGGGGTGGGACGCCCTTGCCCAGATGGGGATCGGGTTGAAAAATTTAGCATAAGGGCCACTGCCTCAGAGGGGCTTCGTCAGCACAAGTTGGTGTGGAAAACCGAACAGCCCGTCTGGGTGGAGCAGTGGCCCCTGACAACAGAGAAAACAGAGGCTGTAAGAGCTATAGTAAAATGAGAGCACAAAGCAGGGCACCTAGAGCCCTCGATGAGCCCGTGGAACACCCCTATATTTGCTATAAAAAAGAAAGATAAAAACCAATGGAGGATGCTGCATGACCTTAGAGCAGTGAATCAGCAAATGGAGGACATGGGGCCTCTCCAACCTGGCCTACCAGATCTGAGTGCTGTCCCAAAAGGATGGCGAGTCATTGTTTTAGATATCAAAGACTGCTTCTTCAGTATTCCACTACATCCAGATGATAGAAAGAGATTTGCCTTTACTCTGCCTGCGGTGAACCGCGCAGAACCAGGTAGTAGATGGCAGTGGACAGTACTTCCGCAGGGGATGAAAAACTCTCCAGCGATCTGCCAGAGGTATGTGGCTTCTGCATTGCAGCAAGTAAGGCGACAGTATCAGGAGAGAATCTACATGATCCACTACATGGATGATGTCCTCATAGCTGTGCCCACCGAGGCATTGTGTGAACACATCTTTTCAGACACCCAAAGGGGCCTTGAGGGACAGGGCCTCAAGGTAGCTGAGGCAAAGGTACAGCGAGGACCAGTGTGTGGATTTCTGGGTGCTAGAATAGAAGGGGATTGCATACAAGCTCAGCCTATTAAACTTACACCTAAGGTTAAAAATTTACACGATGTACAGAAGCTGGTAAGAGCACTGCAGTGGTTGCGGACATTTGTGCACATCACCAGTGAGGAGATGCAACCTTTCTATGCGTTGCTGAAAGGGACCGACCCATGGGAGCCCAGGAGTTTAGACGCTGAGGCAGTCCAGCAGTTGCAGATGATAGAACGTCGAATGCAAAAGGAAGGAGTATGGCGGTGGGACCCCCAGGAGGAATTAATCGCAGGTTGGATTCTGACCGCCGGTGGAGGATTAGGATTGCTATATCAAATACGGGCGGGGGAAGAAAAACCACTGCGATGGGTATATCAGAAGGTTCCCAAGGATGCGTTCTCCACAAAAGTCAAGGTAGCCGGGGGAATGATTTGGCGTCTGCGACGGGAAAGCAAGGGAATCTTTGGGAAGGAGCCAGGTAAGCTGACAGTGCTGTGGAATGGGGAGAAATGGCGGAAGGTGGTAGAGAGTGAAGAGGATATACAATTAGCGGTATATTCGTACCCAGGAAAAATCGTCACAGGCACGGTACAGAGGTGGGCCGAGACAGCCAAAGTGGTGGATTTAAGTGTGGATAGTAGAGTTTTGGATACCCCTCACCCAGGACCAACATATTTCACAGACGCTTCCTCGAAGACGAACAGAGCAGCGGTAGTGTGGAAAGAAGGGAATAGTTGGATGCGCCAGACGTATGAGGAGCAGGGTAGAAGTGTGCAGTGATCCTGCACACTTCGGGATCCTGCTGAGTGTGCTGAAGGTCAGCTCTAAGACAAGGATTCTTGATTTTAGAACTTCAAACTTCAGTGCACTCAGGGCTCAGTTAGGAGGGCTTCGATGGGAAGCTTCCATGGAATACAAAGGAGCTAGTGAGTGCTGGGAATTCTTCAAGAACTCTCTATTGGAAGCACAAAGCCAATTTATCCCCTACAAAGGAAAAGGAAGTAAGCGGAGCAAGAGGCTCCCATGGCTCAACCGTGACCTCCTGGGTCTACTCAAATCCAAAAGGGAAGCATGCCAAAAACGGAGAAGTGGAGGATTATCTGCCGAGAAATACAAGGGCATAGCCAGAGAGTGCAGAGACGCAGTCATAAAAGCAAAAGCCCAATTTGAATTGAAACTGGCTGTAGACATAAAAAATAACAAGAAAGGGTTCTTCAGACATGTCAACCATAAGGAGAAAAAGAAGGAAAACATAGGCCTACTGTTAAACAGAAAAGGAGAATCAATCACCAATGATGCAGAAAAGGCAGAGGTCCTTAACGCCTTCTTCACCTTGGTCTTTACCAGCACTGTAGGGTCCCAGGCTTTGGGAACAAAATTGCCGATTGAACCAAACACCGACCCACCATCGGTGAAGGAAGAGTTAGTATATGAATTAGTACAGGAGCTTGACCCCTACAAATCAAAGGGCCCTGATGCCATCCACCCGAGGGTGTTGAGAGAGCTTGCTGACATCATCACAAGGCCGCTCTTCATAATCTTTGAGAAGTCATGGAGAATGGGGGATGCCCCAGAGGACTGGAGGAAGGCAAATGTTACCCCTATCTACAAGAAGGGTTCGAGGGAGGATCCAAGTAACTAGAGGCCCATCAGCCTTACTTCAATCCCTGGGAAAGTTATGGAACGAATCCTCCTGGGGACCATCACAAGTCAAATGAAGCATGTGATTGGGAAAAGCCAACATGGCTTCACTAAAGGCAGATAGTGCTTGACAAACCTGGTGGCCTTCTATGACAAAGTGACTTGCCTGGTTGACATGGGGCAGGCAGTGGACATTGTCTACCTAGACATCTCCAAGGCCTTTGATATGGTCCCCCACAGTCTCCTCCTGGAGAAATTGATGTGTTATGGCCTAGACAAGTGGTCTGTGCAGTGGCTGGGGAATTGGCTGACAGGCCACACCCAAAGGGTGGTGGTAAATAGCTCTTTCTCAAACTGGCGACCTGTCACTAGTGGAGTCCCCCAGGGATCAATACTGGGCCCAATGTTATTCAACATCTTTATAAGTGATCTGGATAATGGCATCAAATGTAGCCTGATGAAGTTTGCTGATGACACCAAGTTGAGTGGGGAAGTAGACACTCCAGAAGGGAAAGCTGCTCTGCAGGGAGATCTGGATAGGTTGGAAGAGTGGGCCAGCAGGAACCTTATGAAGTTCAACAAGGACAAGTGTAAGATCATGCACCTGGGAAAACATAATCCAAGAGTGCAGTACAGACTGGGATCCACCTGGCTGGAGAGCAGCTCTGTGGAAAGGGACCTGCTGGTCCTGGTGAACAGGAAGCTCAACATGAGCAAACAGTGTGCTGCTGTGGCCAAGAAGGCCAACAGGATGCTGGGTTGCATAAAAAAAGGGCATCGCCAGCAGAGAGAAAGAAGTCATCATCCCGCTCTACTCAGTGCTTGTCAGGCCATACCTGGAGTACTGTGTCCAGTTCTGGTCCCTTCTATACAAAAAGGATCTGGACAGGCTGGAAGGGGTCCAGAGAAGGGCCACCAAGATGATCAAAGGACTGGGAAGCCTGCCATATGAGGATAGGCTGGGAGAGCTGGGTTTGTTCAGCCTTGAGAAAAGGAGGCTCAGAGGGGATCTCATCACCATGTACCAGTTCTTAAGAGGTAGCTACAAAGAAGATGGAGACTCCCTTTTTACACGGAGTCACATGGAGAGGACAAGGGGGAATGGACACAAATTGCTCTTGGGGAGATTCCGATTGGACACCAGAGAGAAATTTTTCACACTGAGGACAGTCAACCATTGGAATAATCTCCCCAGGGAAGTGGTTGACTCGGCCACGTTGGACTCCTTCAAGAGTCGTCTGGACCAGCTGCTGGGTGATCTTCTTTAGACTCTGCTCTTCCTAGAAAGGTTGGACTAGATGATCCCTGAGGTCCCTTCCAACCTGTGATTCTGTGATTCTGTGATTCTGTTTGTGTGGCAAGCCTTTGGTAGCGGGGTAGGCTACAGGGGTGGCTTCTGTGAGAAGATGCCAGAAGCTTCCCCCATGTCCAATAGAGCCAGTGCCAGCCAGCTCTAAGATGGACCTGCTGCTGGACAAGGCTGAACCAGTCAGCGACGGTGGTAGCACCCCTGGGATAACATATTTAAGAAGGGCGAACAAAAAAACCAATTGCAGCCAGAGAAAGGAGTGAGAACATGTGAGAGAAACAACCCTGCAGACACCAAGGTGTCATGGTTTCAGCTGGGATAGAGTTAATTTTCTTCACTCTAGCTGGTATAGTGCTGTGCTTTGAAATTAGCATGGAAAAAACCCTGTTGAGATAACACACAGATGTTTAGGCTGTTGCTGGGCAGCGCTTATACTAGTCAAGGACATGTCTAGCCTCCCATGCTCTGCTGGGTGCACAAGAAGCCGGGAGGGGAGGGGGCACAGCTAAGAGAGTGGATTCAAACTGACCAAAGGGATATTCCATATCATGTAACGTCATGCCCAGTATGCTACCTGGGAGGGGCTGGCCGGGGGAGGGAGGGGGCAATCGCGGCTCGGGGACGGGCAGCGTTGGTCGGCGGGTGGTGAGCGGTTGTATCGTTCGTGTTTCTGCGTTTTTGTTCCCTGTTTTCCCTTTCCTTCCTTTTCCCTTTTATTATATTAACATTACTGTCATTATTATCATAATCATTTATCATCATCATTCTATTGTAGTTATTAAACTGTGCTTATCTCAACCCACAAGTTCTTTTGCTCGTCCGATTCTCTTCCCCATCCCACAGGGGTGGGGGGTGGGGTGAGCAAGCGGCTGTGTGGTGTTCAGTTGCCAGCTGAGGCTGAACCACGACAGTCTATTTTTGGCGCCCAACGTGGGGCAAGAAGGGTTTGAGATAATAACAGTTGCTGGTCACAGCATTGATTAATCTGCTCGCAGTATTAGTTTGTCCAGTCTTTACCATGCTGATTGTAAAGTACATGTTAAAACTTGCTGTTGGTTCTGTCAGTTGGCTGTGCTCTGCAGTGATTAGAGATATTTTGCCTAGGAGACTTGTTATTAAAACACTGGCCTTGACTGTTATCAGTTATTTAGGTTTTGCATGGAAGCCGTTACTGTACTACAGCTACCACCTCATGGAGGCAATTAGCAATTATACCTCTTCCTCTGAGGAGTTTTTTATGGAGGAAATGCAGAATGGCACCGTAGCTACTATCTTATGTAATGTCTCCTCCCTCATTACAACAACTTTTCAGTATCTTGAACATCCTTGTGTAGTTAAGATACATCTGTTGATATTGCTTTGGCAGGTGGTATCAGATCTGTCTAAGGTTAGTAAGCAAGTTAAGAATATAATCCAGAGATCTGTCCCAAGGCTCGATAGCTATGCGTGGCAGGGTATGTGGGAAAATATGGGCAAATGCCTAAGACGGTGGGCACCCCCTGTGGTGTGGGACTTCACCCCTGAACAAGTGCAGAATCCTGAAAAATTAGTAGAACGTTTAGAGGAAATATGTTGTCACCCTGGCAATTCCAGAGAGATACAGATCACTGCCATGTGCTGGGGTCTGGCTTATGCCTATCGAGCCCTATTTAACACTATTCAGTACCCCCAAGGGAAAGAGAAGGGAACTACTCCAACCCCCATGACAAGCACTGCGGCCACCCAAACCCCCACGACAGGCACTGCAGCTACTCAAACCCCAGTGCCAAGCGTTGCAGCTGAACCAGAGGACCAGCCTGTGCCAGTATCAGTTGCCCCTATACGCAAGAAGAAATCATGGAAGAGAAAGTCAACTCGTTTAGAAAGAGATTACGATGAACCAGGGCCATCACGAGAAGAGGAGGAGGAGGAGGAACCATGTGTACAAGAAACGGAAACTACCCGATCTCTATCCTTGAGTGAGTTGCGGGATATACGGAAAGATTTCGGGCGTCATTCAGGTGAGCACGTTATCACCTGGCTGCTCCGATGCTGGGATAATGGGGCCAGTAGTTTGGAATTAGAGGGGAAGGAAGCCAAACAACTGGGATCCCTCTCTAGGGAAGGGGGCATTGATAAAGCAATTGGAAAAGGAACACAAGCCCTCAGCCTCTGGAGGCGGCTCCTGGCCGCGGTGAGAGAAAGGTATCCCTTCAAAGAAGATATTGTATTTCGCCTAGGAAAATGGACGACCATGGAGAAAGGCATTCAGCATCTAAGGGAATTAGCCGTGCTTGAGGTGGTTTATGGTGACCTGGACGATCAACGGTCCTCCAAAGATCCAGATGAAGCTGAGTGCACACGACCCATGTGGCGGAAGTTTGTACGGAGCGCACCATCCTCGTATGCAAACTCATTGGCAGTGATGTCCTGGAAAGATGACGAGACACCAACGGTGGCTGAGTTGATTGATAGACTCCGGGAATATGAAGCGAATCTCTCTTCCTCGCTCGTCTCTGCTCTTGAGAAACTGTCCCGAGAGGTCCAACAACTCAAAGAAGATATGTCCTACTCCCCACCAGTACGGACCAGTATCTCAGCCATTAGGAGTAATCATCCCTTGGCTCAAGAGAAGGGATACACATGACGGGGCACCCTATGGTTTTACCTGCGTGATCACGGAGAGGACATGAAGAAGTGGGATGGAAAACCTACCTCAGCCTTAGAGGCGCGGGTACGTGAGCTGCAAGGGAGAACAATTACTCAGGGAAGTTTCTCCAGGAGAGCTGCTGCCCCAGTTTCCCGTAAGCAATTCTCCAGACAGAGGAGCAGAAGTGCTGATGGCCTGACTGATCTTAACAGAGACACCCGTGATTCATATCTACCGGAAGTGAGTGATGAATACTATGATCAGGACTAGGGGGGCCCTGCCTCCAGCCAGGTGGAGGAAAGGGATAACCAGGTTTACTGGACTGTGTGGATCCGATGGCCTGGCACATCTGACCCACAGGAATATAGAGCTTTAGTGGACACCGGTGCACAGTGTACCTTAATGCCATCAAACTATATAGGGGCAGAACCCATCAGCATTGCTGGAGTGACAGGGGGATCCCAAGAGCTAACTGTATTGGAGGCCGAAGTGAGCCTAACTGGCAATGAGTGGCAGAAGCACCCCATTGTGACTGGCCCCGAGGCTCCGTGCATCCTTGGCATAGAGTATCTCAGGAGAGGGTATTTCAAGGACCCAAAAGGTTACAAGTGGGCTTTTGGTGTAGCCGCCTTGGAGACGGAGGAAATTAAACAGCTGTCTACCTTGCCTGGCCTCTCGAAGGACCCTTCTGTTGTGGGGTTGCTGAAGGTCAAAGAACAACAGGTGCCGATCACCACCACAACAGTGCACCGACGGCAATATCGCACCAACAGAGACTCTCTGATCCCCATCCACGGCCTCATTTGTTGACTGGAGAGCCAAGGAGTCATCAGTAAAACCCACTCACCCTTTAACAGTCCCATATGGCCAGTCCGGAAGTCTAATGGAGAGTGGAGGCTAACAGTAGACTATCGTGGCCTGAATGAAGTCACTCCACCGTTGAGTGCTGCTGTGCCAGACGTGCTAGAACTTCAATATGAACTGGAGTCCAAGGCGGCCAAGTGGTATGCCACAATCGATATCGCTAATGCATTCTTCTCAATCCCTCTGGCAGCAGAGTGCAGGCCACAGTTTGCTTTTACTTGGAGGGGGGTCCAGTACACCTAGAATCGATTGCCCCAGGGGTGGAAACACAGTCCTACCATTTGCCATGGACTGATCCATAATGCTTTGGAACAAGGTGGAGCTCCCGAACACCTACAATACATTGATGACATCATCGTGTGGGGCAACACAGCAGAAGAAGTTTTTGAGAAAGGGAAGGAAATAGTTCAAATCCTCCTGAAAGCTGGTTTCGCCATAAAACAAAGTAAAGTTAAGGGACCTGCACGAGAAATCCAGTTCTTGGGAATCAAATGGCAAGATGGTCGTCGTCAGATCCCCATGGATGTGATCAACAAAATAACAGCCATGTCTCCACCAACCAGCAAAAAAGAAACACAAGCTTTCTTGGGCGTTGTGGGTTTTTGGAGAATGCATATTCCACACTACAGCCTGATCGTAAGCCCTCTCTATCAAGTGACCCGGAAAAAGAATGATTTCAAATGGGGCCCTGAACAACAACAAGCCTTTGAACAGATTAAACAGGAGATAGTTCATGCAGTAGCTCTTGGGCCAGTCCGGGCAGGACAAGATATTAAAAATGTGCTCTACACCGCAGCCGGGGAGAATGGCCCTACCTGGAGCCTCTGGCAGAAAGCACCAGGGGAGACCCGAGGTCGACCCCTAGGGTTTTGGAGTCGGGGATACAGAGGGTCCGAAGCCCGCTATACTCCAACTGAAAAAGAGATATTGGCAGCATATGAAGGGGTTCGAGCTGCTTCAGAAGTGGTTGGTACTGAGGCACAGTTGCTTCTGGCACCCCGACTGCCAGTGCTGGGCTGGATGTTCAAAGGAAACGTCCCCTCTACACACCATGCAACTGATGCTACGTGGAGTAAATGGGTTGCACTGATCACCCAGCGGGCTCGAGTAGGAAACCCCAGTCGCCCAGGAATCTTGGAAGTGATTATGGACTGGCCAGAAGGCAAAGACTTTGGAATATCACCAGAGGAGGAGGTGACACGTGCTGAAGAAGCCCCACTGTATAACACACTGCCAGAAAAGGAGAAGCAATATGCCCTGTTTACTGATGGGTCCTGTCGCCTTGTGGGAAAGCACCGGAGATGGAAGGCTGCTGTATGGAGTCCTACACAACAAGTAGCAGAAACTGCTGAAGGAGAAGGTGAATCGAGCCAGTTTGCAGAAGTAAAGGCCATCCAGCTGGCCTTAGACATCGCTGAATGGGAAAAGTGGCCAGTGCTCTATCTCTATACTGATTCCTGGATGGTGGCAAATGCCCTGTGGGGCTGGCTGCAGCAGTGGAAGCAAAGCAACTGGCAGCGCAGAGGCAAACCCATCTGGGCTGCCGCACTGTGGCAAGATATTGCTGCCCGCTTAGAGAACCTGGTTGTGAAAGGTACATCATGTGGATGCTCACGTCCCCAAGAGCCGGGCCACTGAAGAACATCGAAACAACCAGCAGGTAGATCAGGCTGCCAAGATTGAAGTGGCTGAGGTGGATCTGGACTGGCAACATAAGGGTGAACTATTTCTAGCTCGGTGGGCCCATGACACCTCAGGCCATCAAGGGAGAGATGCAACATACAGGTGGGCTCGTGATCGAGGGGTGGACTTGACCATGGACGTTATTGCGCAGGTTATCCACGAATGTGAAACATGCGCTGCAATCAAGCAAGCGAAGCGGGTAAAGCCTCTGTGGTATGGGGGACGATGGCTGAAATATAAATATGGGGAGGCCTGGCAAATTGACTATATCACACTCCCACAGACCCGCCAAGGCAAGCGCCATGTTCTCACCATGGTAGAAGCAACCACCGGCTGGCTGGAAACATATCCTGTCCCCCATGCCACTGCCCGGAACACTATCCTGGGTCTCGAAAAACAAGTCCTGTGGCGACATGGCACCCCAGAGAGAACTGAGTCAGACAAGGGGACTCATTTCCGAAATAACCTCATAGACACCTGGGCCAAAGAGCATGGCATTGAGTGGGTGTATCACATTCCCTATCATGCACCAGCCTCTGGGAAAATCGAAAGATACAATGGACTATTAAAGATGACACTGAGAGCAGTGGGGGGTGGAACATTTAAACACTGGGATACACATTTAGCAAAGGCCACCTGGTTAGTCAACACGAGGGGATCTGCCAGGCGAGCTGGCCCTGCCCAATCAGAATCCTTACGTACTGTGGAAGGGGATAGAGTCCCTGTAGTGCACATAAAAAATATGCTGGGCAAGACAGTCTGGGTTATTCCTGCTTCCAGCAGAGGCAAACCCACTCGTGGGATTGCGTTTGCTCGAGGACCTGGGTGCACTTGGTGGGTGATGCGGGAGGATGGAGGAGTTTGGTGTGTACCCCAGGGGGATTTAATTTTGGGTGAAAACAGCCAATGAACTGAATAATATGCTGTTAATTGCAATATGATGTTGTATGTCATCACTACTATGGTTGCATCAGTGGAATGTTATCATGGTGGGAATCTCCCAATTAATAATAACAGCAAATGAACTTTCAATGGAACCGAGCAAAGTGCAGCAGTGAGAGAACAAGAACTACCAGTGCAGCGGTGATGGAACAAGGACTGACATGCAACAATCTGACCCCACGCACACCGCCGCTCCGAAGGACCCTTACAAGAGATGAAATCCAAAGTCATGGACTAAATGGACATTTCACAGGCATTCTACAGGGGTGTTCCATAAACTAGTGGAATGATAAATGAAAATCTGTATATATGTATATATATATTGTTAAAGGATGAGAAGATGGATAAGGATTATTGAAGTTGTACTGAATAGTATGGGACCTGAGCATGATGTCAATGATATGGAATAAGGGGTGGATACTGTCATGGTTTCAGCTGGGATAGAGTTAATTTTCTTCACTCTAGCTGGTATAGTGCTGTGCTTTGAAATTAGCATGGAAAAAAACCTGTTGAGATAACACACAGATGTTTAGGCTGTTGCTGGGCAGCGCTGATACTAGTCAAGGACATGTCTAGCCTCCCATGCTCTGCCGGGTGCACAAGAAGCCGGGAGGGGAGGGGGCACAGCTAAGAGAGTGGATTCAAACTGACCAAAGGGATATTCCATATCATGTAACGTCATGCCCAGTATGCTACCTGGGAGGGGCTGGCCGGGGGAGGGAGGGGGCAATCGCGGCTCGGGGACAGGCAGCGTCGGTCGGCGGGTGGTGAGCGGTTGTATCGTTTGTGTTTCTGCGTTTTTGTTCCCTGTTTTCCCTTTCCTTCCTTTTCCCTTTTATTATATTAACATTACTGTCATTATTATCATAATCATTTATCATCATCATTCTATTGTAGTTATTAAACTGTGCTTATCTCAACCCACAAGTTCTTTTGCTCGTCCGACTCTCTTCCCCATCCCACAGGGGTGGGGGGGGGGGGTGAGCGAGCGGCTGCGTGGTGTTCAGTTGCCAGCTGAGGCTGAACCACGACACAAGGTCAGTGAAGAAGAAGGAGGGGGAGGAGGTGCTCCAGGTGCCAGAGCAGCGATTCCCCTGCAGCCCCTGCTGAAGACCGTGGTGAGGCAGGCTGTCCCCCTGCAGCCCATGGAGGGCCATGGTGGAGCAGATAGCCACCTGCAGCCCGTGGAGGACCCCACGAAGGAGCAGATGGATGTGTCCAAAGGAGGCTGTGAACCTGTGGAGAGCCTGTGCTGGAGCAGGCTACTGGCGGGACCTGTGGCCCTGTGGAGAGAGGAGCCCATGCTGGAGCAGGCTTGCTGGCAGGACTTGTGACCCTGTTGCTTAGGGACATGGTTTAGTAGTGGACTTGGCAGCGTTAGGTTGAAATGGCACTTCACAACATGGTTTAGGAGAAATGGTGGTGTTGGTTTGATGGTTGGACTTGATGATCTTAGAGGTTGTAAGGGACTAGAAACTTGTCTCAACATTGTTGGCAGGCAAGTGTAACTACCAAAGCCTGATCACCATGGCAACTGAGCAGGATAGTTTAATCACCAAGGCAGCCCACTGAGTTCTACCCAACAGGAATGTGTGTCCTCTTGTCTGGGAGTACATGTCCTCTGCGCATGTGCCCGGGCCCAGGGTCAACTGACAACATATAGGGGGGCTCAGACCCTCTAGAACTTTCAGGCACCTTTGTGATGGTACTGGGCATGCGCCCCACTGCTGAGTGGGAGGCGTGGGTATGCAAAACAGTTATTGACTATGCAAGAGAACAACCCTATAAAAAGGGGAAACCAGTGGAGACCACAGAGAAGCGGTCTGGAACATTCCCCCTCCACCAGATTCAATGATACATCGGACTGATGGACCACACGGACTGCACAGATGGACCGACTGTCGCAGATCCATGGTGGTAGCTATCGCCTCACCCTCTCTCCCACCTTTTTTTTTTTTTCTCTTTCTCTCCTTTCCTCTCGTATGTTTATTTTTGGCCAAATAAAGTGACTTGGCACTTGATTCCGTTTTGAGTCTTAATTCTGTTTCTGATAATGTAAAAGGAACCTAGTCACGATAAAACATTAGAGTTAATCAGAAGTTAAGCCCAGCCGCCCTCAACCTCCCAGAATTATCTGAGGTCGGTTGGAAAGCAAGGGGGTTTAACCTCTGCCAAATTGTTCAACCCAACAACAGTGGATCGTGACAGAGGTCTTTTCCAACCTTAATGATTCTATGAGTCTATTGAGTGACCCTAAAGAAGAACTATTTTGCGTGGGGCCTTGAGCAACAACAAGCCTCTGAGCAGATCACATAGGAGATAGCTTGTGTGGTAGCTCTTGGGCCTGTCTGGACAGGACCAGCTGTGCAAAATGTGCTCTACACTGCAGCTGGGGAGCATGGTCTCACCTGGAGCCTCTGGCAGAAAACACCAGGGGAAACCCGAGGCTTTGGAGCCAGGGGTATCGAGGATCAGAAGCCCACTACACTCTGACTGAAAAAGAGATACTAGCAGCATATGAAGGGGTTCAAGCCACTTCAGAAGTGGTTGGTACAGAAGCATATCTCCTCTTGGCACCACGTTTGCCTGTGCTCATCTGGATGTTCAAAGGAAACATCCCCTCTGTGCCTCATGCAACCAGAGCTATGTGGAGTAAGTGGGTAGTGTTGATTATGCAACGGGCTCGACTGGGGAAACCCAACCACCCAGGAATCCTGGAAGAGATCATGGACTGGCCAGAAGGCAGAGATTTTGAAGCATTGCCTGAGGAGGTGGGTTATGCCCAAGAGGCACCACCATATAATAAGTTATCAGAAGATAAAAGGTGTTATGCTTTGTTTATTGATGGGTCCTGCCGTGTGGTAGGAAACTGTCGGAAGTGGAAAGCTGCTGTATGGAGGCCACACAGCAAGTCATTGAGGTCACTGAAGGAGAAGGTGAATCAAGTCAGTTTGTGGAAGTGAAAGCCATCCAGTTGGCTTTAGATATTGCTGAATGAGAAAAGTGGCCAGTACTTTATCTCTATAGTGACTCCTGGATGGTGGCAAATGCCCTGTGGGGCTGGCTACAGCAGTGGAAGAAGACCAATTGCCAGCGCAGGGGTAAACCAATCTGGGCTGCTGTGCTGTGGCAGGTCATCGCTGCCTGGGTAGAAAACGTGGCTCTAAAGGTGCATCCTATAGATGCTCACGTGCCCAAAAGCCATGCCACTGAAGAACACTGAAATAATGAACAGGTAGACAAGGCTGTCAAAATTGAAGTAGCTCAGGTGGACCTGGACTGGGAGTGTAAGGGTGAGCTATTTGTAGTTTGATGGGCCCATGAAACATTGGGACATCTAGGGAGAGATGCAACATACAGGTGGGCTCATGATCGAGGGGTGGAACTGACCATGGAGGCCATCACACAGGTCACCCATGAATGTGAAACATGTGCTACAATCAAACTAGCCACACAAGTAAATTCTCCCTGGAATAGAGGGCAGCGGCTGAGTTCTTCCTTTTAGCATTATTATTCTTTCACTTTTGCTACCAAGTTTTAATCCATTTTAAAGAGGTAGGGATTTAGTATTTTTCTCCTGTTTAAGCTATTACATGGAACAATTTTGCTTAGTCAGTATACCATAAATATGCTCTCTCTCAAAGATTCCTGATGAGAAGGCACTCAAGGATTACAGATGTGCATGAAGGAATATTTGCATCGAGAAAGGGACAAGTGGAATTACAGATGTCATTCTTTCCTCCAATTATTAAATGGTAACCAAGCCATATTTCAGAAATAGTCTCCCATACTTATCAGAGTTGTATTGTAGAAGCAGCAAGTATGCAAATGAGTTTTATTTCTCGGGTCTTTATAAGCATTCTGTCTGTCCCTCTGTGCTGGTTTGGGCTGGGATAGAGTTAATTTTCTTCACTGTAGCTGGTATAGTGCTGATGGCACATTGATGTTTTAGTCATTGTTAAGTAGCGGCTAAGTGTCCCTAAGTAGTGCCTGTACTAGTTAGGGACTTTTCCAGCCTCCCGTGCTCTGCCAGGGACACAAGAAGCCGGGAGGGGGCCCAGCCAAGACAGCTCACCCAAACTGGCCAAAGAGATATTCCATATCATGTGATGCCATGACCAGTATATTAATGGGGGGAGTTGGCTGGAGGAAGAGTGATCGCGGCTCAGGGACTGGCATCGTCGGTCAGCAGGTGGTGAGCGGTTGCATCCCTTGGTGTTTGTTTTGGTTATATTTGTTTGTTTTCATTATATTATTGTTGTTGTTATCATTATTATTATTTTAATTATTAAACTGTTCTTATCTCAACGCACAAGTTTTCTCACTTTTACCCTCCTGATTCTTTCCCCCATCCCACCAGTGGGGAGTGAGCGAGCGGCTGTGTCGTGCTTAGTTGGTGGGGCTAAACCAGAACACCCTCAAAAGTCCAGTTTAAATAATGGTGATAAAGATTTGGGTTTTTTTTTTTGTAAGTGCTATGTGGCATAAATGGGTTGGTAATGTACACTTGTCTCCTTCCTCCAGTTCACACTTTGCTTAAGAAGCAGCAGAAACTGCTCTGCATAAATTTAAATCTAAATATAGATATTAAGTAAGTTTAAAATTCAACTTACCTGCCAAAGTTGGCTGGCAAAAACTCAAGAAAAGCATCATTCAGGTAAAGCTGTTTTAGGTTTAACAGTTGGGAAAATCCATCTGGAAGCCTATATAGAAATAAAATAATGTAGTGCCTTTGTTTCAATTATATTCAGGGCATTATGTCACATTTTCTTAAATAACAGTATAGTACTGAAGTCCTACATATTGATAACATTAAAATTAAAGTGGTACCAGAATTTCTACAAAATTGCACTAGATACCTGTTCACTATAAGATTAGTTTCAAAATGATTTTTAAGTACTGAGGACAATACATACAGGCAATAAAACCTACAAGCAAAAAATGTAGTCTTACTATGTATTTGTGATCTCCTGACACCTAATATGGAGGAGGTATTCATTAGAGAAGATAAATTAAAACGTATGCAACACCATTTTTTCCACCCAGAAGAGTTACCTTACACAGTTTCTACCTCTGGCAGTGCTACTTCTGGCAAGTTAATTTTGTCACTATAGAAGATGACAGGGAAATCTACTCATATAAGCTGAATTTGAAAAAACAGTGGTACAGGCTTTAGAGCAAAATTAATTATTGTTATTAAGAAACAAAACTCTGTGTATTTTTCTAACTTCACAGAGAAGTGATGGACTTAAAGTTGAGAAAGCCACATAGTGTAACACAGAACTGCTCACATAGCCTATTAACTTGGGCAAAATATTTTACTGATACAGCTATACTGTATCGCAGTGCAATGAGGTTAATGAAGATACTTCTCAGATAACTCTGCTCCTTGCCTCCAAAGGTTGGCTCACGAAAAGTTGTCTGGGGCATGTTTGAGACTCAGCAGTGTTTGCATAAAACACAAAACATGACAAAAATGACAAACTTACTTTGAAATTGGATTTACACTGGCCTCAACAACTGCCAAGACTTTACAGTTCTTTATATTTTCTGGAAACTCCTGTATGCCTGCAAGATACAGGGAGAGGCAGAGAAAGAGTCATTCAGTAACCAGCGGACTGGTTCTCTGATTTTTTTTAAAATGAAAACTGTATCTAAAATAACACTCTTATACAATATCACTTCTTTTACTATTCTATTCCTAAAGCATTTCATACTGCCACTTAGCAGACAGTTCAAACAGCATTATACACAGTGCACTAAAAAAAATTCCCACTGCTCATTACCAAATATTAAAGAACTTGTACTTTGTAACATACTTAAGATCAGGCCCTCAGTCTCTTTGCCTTTAAAAAAAAATTGATACACATCGTCGAACAAAGTTTCCAATAGGATTTCTTTGTCAAATACATGGCTTGTATGACATCCAGGTAAAACAGAAAGGCTTCAAGTCCTAAAGAAGGTTTACAGCATTCATGGTTCTGAACAGATCTCCCAAAGTGACAGCTACTCCAACCCCGGTGACAAGCACTGCGGCCACTCAAACCCCCACGACAGACACTGCAGCTACTCCAACCACGGTGACACGTGTAGGACCTGAATCAGAGGATCAACCCATGCCAGTATTAGTTGCCCCTATACACAAGAAGAAATCCTGGAAGAGAAAATGAACTTATTTAGAAAGAGGTTTCTGCTGTGATTAGTAACGTTTTGCCTACAAGATTTGTTATACAAACACTTGTTTTCAGCTTTATCTGGTATTTGGGGTTTTTGCTGAAACCGTTACTGTACTTTGGATACCACCTTGTTGAGGCAATTAGCAATTATACCTCCTCCTCTGAGAGACTTTATATGGAGGAAATACAGAAGAGTACCTTTGCAACTTTGTTCTATGATGTCTCTGCCTCTATTACAACAACCTTTTTGGATCTTGAACATCCTTGGGTGGTTAAGGTGCACTTATTGTTAGTTTTTGGGCATGTTGTTTTAGTTTTGACCAAGCACCTTAAGAATATTACCAGAAATCTGCCCCAAGGCTTGATAGTCACGAGCGGCAGGGCATGTGGGATAGCATGGGCAAATACCTAGGGCAGTGGGCACCCCCAGTGTTTTGGAGTTTCACCCCCGAACAAGTGCAGAATCCTGAAAAGCTAGTAGAATATTTGGAGGAAGTATGTTGTTACGCTGGGAACTCCAGAGAGACACAGATAACTGCAATGTGCTGGGGCCTGGCCCATGCATACCAAACCCTGCTCAACAGTATTCAGTGCTCCCAAGGGGAAGAGAAGGTCTCTGGATTGAGAGGCAAAGTGACAGGCACTGTGGCCACTCAAAACCCCACGACAAGTACTGGAGCTGACTCAGAGAATCAACCTGTGCCAGTATCAGTCACCACCATGCACAAGATGAAATATTGGAAGCGGACATCAACTTGTTTAGAACGGGATGATGAAAAAGCAGGGCCGTCACGGGGAGAGGAGGAAGAAGTCATAAATGAAATAGAGACCACCCGATCCCTGTCCTTGAGTGAGCTGTGAGATATGTGCAAACATTTCAGCCGTCGTTCAGGTGCGCACATTGCCACCTGGCTGCTCCGATGCTGGGATAATGGGGGCAGTAGCCTGGAACTAGAGGGAAAAGAAGCCAAACAACTGGGATCCCTTTCTGGGGAAGGGGGCGTTGACAAAGCAATTGGGAAAAAAACACAAGCCCTCAGCCTCTGGAGGCGACTCCTGTCTGGAGTGAAGGAAAGGTATCCCTTTAAAGAAGATGTTACATATCGCCCAGGAAAATGGACAACTATGGAGAAAGGCATCCAGTATCTAAGGGAATTAGCTGTGCTTGAGGTGATTTATGGTGACCTGGACGATCAACGGTCATCCAAAGATCCAGATGAAGCCGAGTGCACACGACCCATGTGGCAGAAGTTTGTACGGAGCGCACCATCCTCGCATGCAAACTCATTGGCAGTGATGTCCTGGAAAGGGGACGAGACACCAACGGTGGCGGAGGTGATTGATAGACTCCAAGAGTACGAAGCAAATATCTCTTCCTCGCTCATCTCTGCTGTGGAGGAAATATCCCAAGAGGTCCAGCAACTCAAAGAAGATATGTCCTGCTCCCCACCTCGACAGAGTAGTGTCTCAGCTGTTAGGAATAAGCATCCTTTGGCTCAAAGGAGGGGATACACACCACAGGCCACCCTATGGCTCTACCTGCGTGACCACGGAGAGGACCTGATAAGGTGGGATGGCAAGCCTACCTCGACCCTAGAGGCACAGGTACGTGAGATACAGGGAAGAACAGTCACTCAGGGAGGTTCTTCCAGGAAAGCCGCTGCTCCAATTTCCAGTGAGCAAGTCCCCAGACAGAGGCGTAGAAGTGCTGATTTTATTTCTGAGCGTAACAGATAGACTCTTGATTCACATTTACAGGAAGTGAGTTGTGAATGCCATGATCAGGACTAGAGGGGGCCCTGCCTCCATCCAGGTGGAGTAAAGGGATAACTGGGTTCACTGGACTGTGTAGATCCGATGGCCTGGCATGTCCGACCCACAGGAGTATAAAGCTTTAGTGGACACCGGCGCACAGTGCACATTAATGCCATCGAACTATATAGGGGCAGAACCCATCAGCATTGCTGGAGTGACAGGGGGATCCCAAGAGCTAACTGTATTGGAGGCCGAAGTGAGCCTAACTGGGAATGAGTGGCAAAAGCACCCCATTGTGACTGGCCCAGAGGCTCCATGCATCCTTGGCATAGACTACCTCAGGAGAGGGTATTTCAAGGACCCAAAAGGGTACAGGTGGGCTTTTGGTGTAGCTGCCTTGGAGACGGAGGAAACTAAACATCTGTCTACCTTGCCTGGTCTCTCGAAGGACCCTTCTGTTGTGGGGTTGCTGAAGGTCAAAGAACGACAGGTGCCAATCGCCACCACAACAGTGCACCGGCGGCACTATCGCACCAACCGAGACTCCCTGATTCCCATCCATGAGCTCATTTGTTGACTGGAGAGCCAAGGAGTGATCAGTAAAGACCCGCTCACACTTTAACTTCAGTACGAACTGGAGTCAAAGGCAGCCAAGTGGTATGCCACAATTGATATCGCTAATGCATTCTCCATCCCTTTGGCAGCAGACTGCAGGCCAGTTTGCTTTTACTTGGAGGGGTGTCCAGGACACCTGGAATCGACTGCTCCAGGGGTGGAAACACAGTCCTACCATTTGCCATGGACTGATCCATAATGCATTGGAACAAAGTGGAGCTCTGGAACACCTTCCATACATTGATGACATCACCATGTGGGGCAACACAGCAGAAAATGTTTTTGAGAAAGGGAAGAAAATAGTCCAAATCCTTCTGAAAGCTGGTTTTGCCATAAAACAAAGTTAGAGGGACCCGCAGAAGAAATCCAGTTCCTAGGAATCAAATGGCAAGATGGTCGTCGTCATATTCCAATGGATGTGATCAACAAAATAGCAGCCATGTCTCCACCAACCAGCAAAAAGGAAACACAAGCTTTCTTGGGCGTTGTGGGTTTTTGGAGAATGCATATTCCAGATTACAGTGTGATCATAAGTCCTCTCTGTGAAATGTTTCAAATGGGGCCCTGAGCCTCTGGCAGAAAGCACTAGTGGAGACCCGAGCTCAACCACTAGGGTTTTGGAGTCGGGGATACAGAGGGTCCGAAGCCCGCTATACTCCAACTGAAAAAGAGATATTGGCAGCATATGAAGGGGTTCGAGCTGCTTCAGAAGTGGTTGGTACTGAAGCACAGTTGCTCCTGGCACCCCGACTGCCAGTGCTTGGGCTGGATGTTCAAAGGAAACGTCCCCTCTACACACCGTGCAACTGATGCTACATGGAGTAAATGGGTTGCACTGATCATCCAGCGGGCTCGAGTAGGAAACCCCAGTCGCCCAGGAATCTTGGAAGTGATTATGGACTGGCCAGAAGGCAAAGACTTTGGAATATCACCAGAGGAGGGGGAGAAACGTGCTGAAGAAGCCCCACTCTATAACAAACTGCCAGAAAATGAGAAGCAATATGCCCTGTTCACTGATGGCTCCTGTCGCCTTGTGGGAAAGCACTGGAGATGGAAGGCTGCTGTATGGTGTCCTATACGACAAGTTGCAGAAACTGCTGAAGGAGAAGGTGAATTGAGCCAGTGTGCAGGGGTAAAGGCCATCCAGCTGGCCTTAGATATTGCTGAATGGGTGTCGTGGTTTAGCGGCAGCTCAGCCCCACACAGTCGCTCGCTCACTCCCCACCGGTAGATGGGGGAGAGAATCAGGAGGGTAACGCTCGTGGGTTGGGATAAGAACAGTTTAATAATGAAAATTAAAAGAAAACAACAGTAGAAATGCAATGTAAAGGAGAACAACGAGAGGCGCAAAGCCCCGGGGCGGGGGGGGGAAGGGAGGGGAGAGGGGGAACGAACCGCCGGAACAAACTGCCCGCGCCGCAGCCGCGCGCCGCCCGCCGACCCGACGCCGCGCCGCCTCCGCGCTGGCGCTGCAACTGCCCCCACCTCAATATATTGGTCATGGTGTCACATGGTATGGAATGAACCTGCCATTGGCCAGTCGGGGTCAGCCGCCCCCACCATGGCCCTGCCCCTCCCAGCCCCCCCCCGCCACGCGGCAGAGCGCGGGAAGCTGGAAAGGTAGCCGACCCCCACAGTGAGGAGAATTAACCCCTTCTCAGCCAAAACCAGCACATTCTCCACCCCTTATTCCATACCATTTACACCATGCCCAGGTCCCATACGATGCAATACAACCATACCAACCACCACCCCTCCCCTTCCCATCCTTTAACATAATACACAGACATCATTCCCTTAGTTCATGGACCTTCCCTGTACAATGTCCATTAAAAATGTCCATTGAGTTCATCCAGTCCATGACTCTGGGCTCCATCTGTTGTATCAGTCTTTCCGGGTGGGAGAGATGGTGTGTGGCGTTGGGTCGCTGCATACCGAGTCAGTCATCGTTCCATCACTGCTGCACGGCTTGTTTCATAGTTGATCTTCCATGGGTTGGGAGGCTCGTACTCTGATATCATTGGTACAACACAGAGGTGACACACAGTATTATATAGCAGTTCACATTGTGCCACGCAGTTCATTGACTGTTTTCACCAAAAATCAAATCCCCTTGAGGCACACATCGGATTTCTCCATCCTCCCGCATCACCCACCAAGTGCACCCAGGTCCTTGAGCAAAAGCAATCCCACGAATGGGTTTGCCTCTGCTGGAGGCAGGAAGAACCCAGACTGTTTTGCCCAGCATACTTTTTATGTGCACTACAGGGACTCTATCCCCTTCCACAGTACGTAAGGATTCTGACTGGGCAGGGCCAGCTCGGTTGGCAGATCCCCTCGTGTTGACTAACCACGTGGCTTTTGCTAAATGTGTATCCCAGTGCTTGAATGTTCCACCACCCATTGCTCTCAGTGTAGTTTTTAACAGTCCACTGTACCGTTCAATTTTCCCAGAGGCTGGTGCGTGATAGGGGATGTGATACACCCACTCAATGCCATGCTCTTTGGCCCAGGTGTCTATGAGGCTATTTCGGAAATGAGTCCCATTGTCTGACTCAGTTCTCTCTGGGGTGCCATGTCGCCACAGGACTTGTTTCTCAAGACCCAGGATAGTGTTCCGGGCAGTGGCGTGGGGGACAGGATATGTTTCCAGCCAGCTGGTGGTTGCTTCTACCATGGTGAGAACATGGCGCTTGCCTTGGCGGGTGTGTGGGAGTGTGATATAGTCAATTTGCCAGGCCTCCCCATATTTATATTTCAGCCATCATCCCCCATACCACAGAGGCTTTACCCGCTTCGCTTGCTTGATTGCAGCGCGTGTGTCACATTCGTGGATAACCTGTGCAATAACATCCATGGTCAAGTCCACCCCTTGATCACGAGCCCACCTGTATGTTGCATCTCTCCCTTGATGACCTGAGGTGTCATGGGCCTACCGAGCTAGAAATAGTTCACCCTTATGCTGCCAGTCCAGATCCACCTCAGCCACTTCAATCTTGGCAGCCTGATCTACCTGCTGGTTGTTCCGATGTTCTTCAGTGGCCCGACTCTTGGGGACGTGAGCATCCACATGACGTACCTTTACAACCAGGTTCTCAACCCGGGCAGCAATATCTTGCCACAGTGCGGCAGCCCAGATGGGTTTGCCTCTGCGCTGCCAGTTGCTTTGCTTCCATTGCTGCAGCCAGACCCACAAGGCATTTGCCACCATCCAGGAGTCAGTATAGAGATAGAGCACTGGCCACTTTTCCCGTTCAGCGATGTCTAAGGCCAGCTGGATGGCCTTTACCTCTGCAAACTGGCTCGATTCACCTTCTCCTTCAGCAGTTTCTGCTACTTGTTGTGTAGGACTCCATACAGCAGCCTTCCATCTCCGGTGCTTTCCCACAAGGCGACAGGACCCATCAGTGAACAGGGCGTATTGCTTCTCATTTTCTGGCAGTTGGTTATACAGTGGGGCTTCTTCAGCACGTGTCACCTCCTCCTCTGGTGATAATCCAAAATCTTTGCCTTCTGGCCAGTCCATAATCACTTCCAAGATTCCTGGGCGACTGGGGTTTCCTACTCGAGCCCGCTGGGTGATCAGTGCAACCCATTTACTCCACGTAGCATCAGTTGCATGGTGTGTAGAGGGGATGTTTCCTTTGAACATCCAGCCCAGCACTGGCAGTCGGGGTGCCAGGAGCAACTGTGCTTCAGTACCAACCACTTCTGAAGCAGCTCGAACCCCTTCATATGCTGCCAATATCTCTTTTTCAGTTGGAGTATAGCGGGCTTCGGACCCTCTGTATCCCCGACTCCAAAACCCTAGGGGTCGACCCTGGGTCTCCCCCGGTGCTTTCTGCCAGAGGCTCCAGGTAGGGCCATTCTCCCCGGCTGCAGTGTAGAGCACATTTTTTACATCTTGTCCTGCCCGGACTGGCCCAAGAGCTACTGCATGGACTATTTCTCGTTTAATCTGTTCAAAGGCTTGTCGTTGCTCAGGGCCCCATTTGAAATCATTCTTTTTCCGGGTCACTTGATAGAGAGGGCTTACAATCAGACTGTAATTTGGAATATGCATTCTCCAAAAACCCACAACGCCCAAGAAAGCTTGTGTTTCCTTTTTGCTGGTTGGTGGAGACATGGCTGCTATTTTGTTGATCACATCCATTGGAATATGACGACGACCATCTTGCCATTTGATTCCTAAGAACTGGATTTCTCGTGCAGGTCCCTTCACCTTACTTTGTTTTATGGCAAAACCAGCTTTCAGAAGGATTTGGACTATTTTCTCTCCTTTCTCAAAAACTTCTTCCGCTGTGCTGCCCCACACAATGATGTCATCAATGTATTGAAGATGTTCTGGAGCTTCTCCCTGTTCCAGTACAGTCTGAATCAGTCCATGGCAAATGGTAGGACTGTGTTTCCACCCCTGGGGCAGTCGATTCCAGGTATACTGGACGCCCCTCCATGTGAAAGCAAACTGTGGCCTGCACTCTGCTGCCAGAGGGATTGAGACGAATGCATTAGCAATATCAATTGTGGCATACCACTTGGCCGCCTTTGACTCCAGTTCGTATTGAAGTTCTAGCATGTCTGGCACAGCAGCACTCAACGGTGGAGTGACTTCATTCAGGCCACGATAGTCTACTGTTAGTCTCCACTCTCCATTAGACTTCCGGACTAGCCATATGGGGCTGTTAAAGGGTGAGTGGGTCTTACTGATGACTCCTTGGCTCCTCAGTTGGTGAATGAGTTTATGGATGGGGATCAGAGAGTCTCTGTTGGTGCGATATTGCCGTCGGTGCACTGTTGTGGTGGCGATTGGCACCTGTTGCTCTTTGACCTTCAGCAACCCCACCACAGAAGGGTCCTTCGAGAGACCAGGCAAGGTAGACAGCTGTTCAGTTTCCTCCGTCTCCAAGGCAGCTACACCAAAAGCCCACTTGTAACCTTTTGGGTCCTTGAAATACCCTCTCTTGAGGTAGTCTATGCCAAGGATGCATGGAGCCTCTGGGCCAGTCACAATGGGGTGCTTCTGCCACTCATTGCCAGTTAGGCTCACTTCGGCCTCCAATACAGTTAGCTCTTGGGATCCCCCTGTCACTCCAGCAATGCTGATGGGTTCTGCCCCTATATAGTTCGATGGCATTAAGGTACACTGTGCGCCGGTGTCCACTAAAGCTTTATACTCCTGTGGGTCGGACGTGCCAGGCCATCGGATCCACACAGTCCAGTAAGCCCGGTTATCCCTTTCCTCCACCCGGCTGGAGGCAGGGCCCCTCTAGTCCTGATCATGGCAGTCACAACTCACTTCTTGCAAATGTGAATCAGGAGTCCCTCTATTACACTTAGAAATAAAATCTGCGCTTCTACTCCTCTGTCTGGGGACTTGTTCACTGTAAATTGGAGCAGCGGCTTTCCTGGAAGAGCCCCCCTGAGTGACTGTTCTTCCTTGCAGTTCATGCACTCGTGCCTCTAGGGTCGAGGTAGGCTTGCCATCCCACCTCATCATGTCCTCTCCGTGGTCACGCAGGTAGAACCATAGGGTGGCCCGTGGTGTGTATCCCCTTCTTTGAGCCAAAGGACGCTTATTCCTAACAGCTGAGACACTGCTCTGTCGAGGTGGGGAGTAGGACATATCTTCTTTGAGTTGCTGGACCTCTTGGGATAGTTTCTCCACAGCAGAGACAAGCGAGGAAGAGATATTTGTGTCGTAATCTCGGAGTTTATCTATCACCTCTGCCACCGTTGGTGTCTTGTCATCTTTCCAGGACATCACTGCCAATGAGTTTGCATGCGAAGATGGTGCGCTCCGTACAAACTTCCGCCACATGGGTCGTGTGCACTCGGCTTCATCTGGGTCTTTGGATGACCGTTGATCGTCCAGGTCACCATAAATCACCTCAAGCACAGCTAATTCCCTTAGATACTGGATGCCTTTCTCCATAGTTGTCCATTTTCCTGGGCGATATGTAACATCTTCTTTAAAGGGATACCTTTCCTTCACTCCAGACAGGAGTCGCCTCCAGAGGCTGAGGGCTTGTGGCTTTTTTCCTATTGCTTTGTCAACGCCCCCTTCCCCAGAAAGGGATCCCAATTGTTTGGCTTCTTTTCCCTCTAGTTCCAGGCTACTGCCCCCATTATCCCAGCATCAGAGCAGCCAGGTGACAATGTGCTCACCTGAACGATGGCTATAATCTTTTCGCATATCTCGCAACTGGCTTAAGGACAGGGATCGGGTGGTCTCTATTTCATTTATTACTTCTCCCTCCTCTCCCCGCGATGGCCCTGGTTCTTCATCATCCCCTTCTAAACGAGTTGATGTCCGCTTCCAATATTTTGTCTTGTGTATGGGGGCAACTGATACTGGTACGAGTTTATTTTCTGAGCTAGCTCCGGTACTTGTTGTGGGGGTTTGAGTGGCTGCAGTGCCTGTCGTCCGGGCTGGATTGTCTACAGTGCCAGTCACTTTGCATTTCAATCCAGAGACATTCTCTTCCCCCTGGGGGCATTGAATGCTGTTGAGCAGGGCTCGGTATGCATGGGCCAGACCACAGCATGTTGCAGTTATCTGTGTCTCTCTGGAGTTCCCAGCGTAACAACATACTTCCTCCAAATATTCTACTAGTTTTTTAGGATTCTGCACTTGTTCGGGGGTGAAACTCCAAAACACTGGGGGTGCCCACTGCCCTAGGTATTTGCCCATGCTATCCCACATGCCCTGCCACTCGTAACTATCAAGCCTCGGGGCAGATTTCTGGGTGACATTCTTAAGTTGCTTAGTCAAAACCAAAACAACCTGCCCAAAAACTAACAATAAGTGCACCTTAACCACCCAAGGATGTTCAAGATACAAAGACGTTGTTGTAACAAAGGCACAGACATCATAGAACAAAGTTGCAAAGGTATTATTCTGTATTTCCTCCATATAAAATCTCTCAGAGGAGGAGGTATAATTGCTAATTGCCTCAACAAGGTGGTATCCAAAGTACAGTAACGGTTTCAGCAAAAACCCCAAATACCAGATAAAGCTGAAAACGAGTGATTGTATAACAAATCTTGTAGGCAAAACATTACTAATCACAGCAGACTCAACAAATCAACACCAATCTGTAACACCAACTGCAAAAAGGACAACATGGTGCTGTGACCAGCAGCTGTTGTTATCTCCAACCCTTGAGCCCCACGTTGGGCGCCAAAAAGACTGTCGTGGTTTAGCGGCAGCTCAGCCCCACACAGTCGCTCGCTCACTCCCCACCGGTAGATGGGGGAGAGAATCAGGAGGGTAACGCTCGTGGGTTGGGATAAGAACAGTTTAATAATGAAAATTAAAAGAAAACAACAGTAGAAATGCAATGTAAAGGAGAACAACGAGAGGCGCAAAGCCCCGGGGGAGGGGGGAAGGGAGGGGAGAGGGGGAACGAACCGCCGGAACAAACTGCCCGCGCCGCAGCCGCGCGCCGCCCGCCGACCCGACGCCGCGCCGCCTCCGCGCTGGCGCTGCAACTGCCCCCACCTCAATATATTGGTCATGGTGTCACATGGTATGGAATGAACCTGCCATTGGCCAGTCGGGGTCAGCCGCCCCCACCATGGCCCTGCCCCTCCCAGCCCCCCCCGCCACGCGGCAGAGCGTGGGAAGCTGGAAAGGTAGCCGACCCCCACAGTGAGGAGAATTAACCCCTTCTCAGCCAAAACCAGCACAACGGGAAAAGTGGCCAGTGTTCTATCTCTATACTGACTCCTGGATGGTGGCAAATGCCCTGTAGGGGTGGCTACAGCAGTGGAAGCAAAGCAACTGGCAGCGCAGAGGCAAACCCATCTGAGCTGCCACATTGTGGCAAGGTATTGCTGCCCGGGTTGAGAACCTGGTTGTGAAAGTACATCATGTGGATGCTCACGTCCCCAGGAATCGGGCCACTGAAGAACATCGGAACAACCAGCAGGTAGATCAGGCTGCCAAGATTGAAGTGGCTGAGGTGGATCTGGACTGGCAGCATAAGGGTGAACTATTTCTAGCTCGGTGGGCCCATGACACCTCAGGCCATCAAGGGAGAGATGCAACATACAGGTGGGCTCGTGATCGAGGGGTGGACTTGACCACGGACGCTATTGTGCAGGTTATCCACGAATGTGACACACGCGCTGCAATCAAGCAAGCGAAGCGGGTAAAGCCTCTGTGGTATGGGGGACGATGGCTGAAATATGAATATGGGGAAGCCTGGCAAATTGACTATATTATACTCCCACAAACACGCCAAGGCAAGCGCCACGTGCTTACAATGGTAGAAACGACGATTGGCTGGCTGGAAACATATCCTGTCCCCCATGCCACTGCCCGAAATACTATCCTTGGTTTTGAAAAACAAGTCCTGTGGCGACATGGCACCCCAGAGAGAATTGAGTCAGACAACGGGACTCATTTCCGAAATAGCCTCATAGACACCTGGGCCAAAGAGCATGGCATTGAGTGGGTGTATCACATCCCCTATCACGCACCAGCCTCTGGGAAAATTGAACGGTACAGTGGACTGTTAAAAACTACACTGAGAGCAATGGGTGGTGGAACATTCAAGCACTGGGATACACATTTAGTAAAATCCACCTGGTTAGTCAACTCTAGGGTGTCTGCCAGTCAAGCTGGCCCTGCCCAGACAGAACCCTTATGTACTATGGAAGGGGATAATGTCCTCGTAATTTATGTAAAAAGTATGCTGGGGAAAGCAGTGTGGGTTCTTCCTGCCTCAGGCAAAGGCAAACCCGTTCATGGGATTGCTGTTGCTCAAGGACCTTGGTGCACTTGGTGGGTGATGCGGGAGGATGGAGGAGTCTGGTGTGTGCCTCAAGGGGATTTGATTTTGGGTGAAAGCAGCCAATGAACTGAATGGTATGCTGTTAATTGCTATATAATGTTGTATGTCATCACTACTATGGTTGCTATATGCCATATCAATGGCATCATGGTGGGAATCTCCCAAATTAATAAAAAAATGAACTTTCATTGAACCAAGAAAAGTGCAGCAGTGATAGAACAAGAATTTACTTCAGCATGCAACAATCCAACACCACACATGCCATGTCTGTGGCCCTGACAGACTCGTCCAATAGATAGAGCCCAAAGTCATGGACTAAATGAACTGAATGGACATTTCACAGACATTTTTTAGGGGTGATCCATAGACTAGGGGAATGATAAATGAAATCTGTATATTCTATTAAAGGGTGAGTAGGCTGGGATAGAGTTAATTTTCTTTACTGCAGCTGGCATAGTGCTGTGCTTTGAACTTAGCATGAAAACAATGTTGATAACACACAGATGTTTTGGATGTTGCTGGATAGTGCTTGTACTAGTCAAGGACTTTTCTAGCTTCCCATGCTCTGCCAGGTGCACAAGAAGCCGGGAGGGGAGGGGGCACAGCTAAGAGAGCTGATTCAAACTGGCCAAAGGGAGAGTCCATATCATGTAACATCATGCCCGGTATGTTTACTGGGAGGAGCTGGCCAGGGGAGGGAGGCAGCAATTGCGGCTCGGGGACCGGCCGCATCGGTTGGTGGGTGGTGAGCGGTTGTATCGTCTTTGGTTTTGTTTGGGTTTTTTTCCTTTTTCCCTTTTTATTATATGATCGTTATTGTTATTACAATAATCAATATTATCATTATTATTTTATTTTTATTGTTAGCTGTTCTTATCTCAACCTACAAGTTTGTTTTTTTCTTTTGCTCTTCCGATTCTCTCCTCCATCCCACAGGGGAGGGGGGAGTGAGCAAGCGGCTGCATGGTGTTTAGTTGCCAACTGGGGCTGAACCTTTTATGTAAGGAGGTAGAGATAGCCAATAATGCTCATCTTCAAGACGTGCCTGACACTAATTTCCATAAACCTAAATGTGCAAGGGCAGGGTAAAATTGCAAAATATGGAATACTAGAAGGTTGTGGGCAGCAGTTTTGTTCATAATGCTGTCTTGGACAATTGCCAAGATTCAGGTTGTTCTCAACCATGTCTAAATTCATGCCTGGAGTATTGTCAAGTCCCCATAGTAACCTGAAACTATAATATAACAAACATGTAATGCTACTTTGATTTTCCCCCGATCCCCAACCACCCTTGGATGCAAATTCAGTGTTGTTTGTCCAGTCACTTTTGGTTGATTCACCATGACTTGTCACTCATAGCACATCCCTTTACAAAAAAAATGAAGGTACATTCTGCTTTTACATGCAAATGCACATCTAAAAACCCGTAATTACTTCTACAATTTATTTTCTGTGTTATAGAAGTTTGAGTCCATTAACAGATTTGCGTTAGATTTATTTCAGAATTTCAAATATGTACACTCAAATTCCACATTCAAGACCTTAACTGCATTGAGATTCCATTCTGTTCACATCTTCTCTTACATAAAGAGATAATTTTATTCTGTAGAGACAGATCCTATTCAGTGTCTTTCTTAATCAGGCAATATATTTAAGAAAAAAATACTATAAATACTTAGTATAAACACTTGAACAAAGAACTTTAATAGAGTAGTTGCCTACATTTAGGATTAATTTATGACTTCTATATGATGATGCATTTTAGTGAAACTATAGACTCAGGAGTCAGCAGCAGATCAATTATGGATGATACAGAACAAAGTGTCCACTGTCTGCCTGCCTGTCACCTGCATAAGGAGAGAAAAAGCAATATTTACAGCAAGTTATTTTTGCATTCAGGATCTTCCTCTCCTACTTTTTCCTGTGGGAAATAAAATTTGGATGTCTCCCTATTAACTCGAAATAATTCTCAATTCATTGACAAACCATACTCCTAAATGTACCAGATGGGCAACATAAGTCTAATTATTCTCCTGAATTCTTGTTCTCCAATTCCCCAATTTCTGGCACACAGTGTGCTAAAGCTAGTTTGCCAAATCAGCAGATGATTTTAAAACACTGAAGAAAACATTTGATCTCAACTTGCATCTGCTATTACTTACATTTTACTTAAATTTTATAAGCAGATATGCTGGGTGGGGGGTGGGGGAGTGTGTGTTTTCTTGGTTTTAATTTCTGCATTTTTCCATTAAGATTCCCTGCAATATAGACTGTCAAATTGACATGTTTAAGTTTGCTGTAACACTGCAGTGAAAGAGAGCCACTCTAATATCTAACTATTAAAGATATCTTTATTTCTAAAACATCACGGTTTTTTTGGTCTTAACTAGTTATTTTCTAATCTTGCTATTTAATCCTACAAAGGCCTGAATAATATAGAACTTAAATTCAATCTTTTTCTTTCACAACCTGTGAGCAGGGAAAAATGGACCATCTCACCACTTCCCACTATGCTAGCTCCATAGGCACAAGAGGTTTCAAGTCCATTTCTCAGATTTCCAGGGAAGCCCAATTTCCCTGGCAGTCACCTCATCTCATCATATGTTTCAGCCTTTCTAATCGCTTGGTTCTAGTGACCTGTAAAGCTAAATCTTCTGTCCATTTATAAATGTCATCATACACTGTACATGCATACTTTCCCTTTCTTCAAAGAGGAGGTAAAAATATTTCCATGACAGTCCTCCACATTGTCCTAGATGCAGACTAAGGCTGGCATCCCAGAGCCACAGCGAAATGACTGTCCCCTAAAGATTAATAAACCCAGAAAGAGACAAATTTAGAGATGAAGAGAGATGCTCTGGGGGTTTTTTGTGTTTGGGGTTTTTTTCCCCCGCTGTACAACTGCTACTATATAAATAACTTAGCCATAGAGGTTTAAAAAAATAATAATAATAATTGAAATTTTCCTTTAGCTTCATAAATAAAACATTTGTTTTTCTATGTAGGCCTTAAATTACATTGCAACTTCTCTTTAGGATGTAACCCAGTAGGACTGGGAGTAAAGGGCATCTCTTCATGCTTTATACAATGCAGGATGTAATTTCTGGTATAGGAACACAGTTTGTTTATTGTACCATTTGTTCAAGAATCATTTAATCTTTGTGACAAGGACAGCATCAAGCTTCCAGTAAAAGCTCCAAAGCTGAAGCGTACCTGGAAAGAAGTAATGGAACACCTTTGATATTAAGGGCTCACAATAGCCTTGGGAATCAAGTTAAAATGCCATAAAAGGACAACTCACTACTTCAAAAAACTACAGAATTTATTGCCTTTAGTCTTGGCAAAAGGCAGACTTAAAACTAACTCTATTCCATGCTTGCTGCACACATAGCAGCAGTTTGATATTTTAGGGTACATCTATGCCATGGCCTCTTCAGCAGCCATGAATAATATATTCCCAACCAAACAGCTGTACAAAGACTTCTCTATGCTCCAGAACATACAACCGTTACAGGCTTGTACTCTAATTCAGCACATGCCTCAAAACATCCATCACCTCATGCAAAGACTAGATATATTGATAGAGGAGTCAAATGAAGACTACTGAATAAAAACTCCACCCTGTCTGGCTCAAGAAGGCCCAATAACAAAAGGTGATGGACACTGGGAGCATACAGGGAAACATGCACATCTCCTGGCTTTTCTGTACTTTACTAAATCTTCCCTAGGATCCTGCTTTTGGCCACTGTCGGAGACAGGACACTAGACTAGTTGGAACAAAGATTCACCTAAATATGATTAAATATTATTAATTTTTTAACCTTTGCCCATCTGCCATGCCTCTATTATACAGTTTTATATATTGTATATGTTAAATTAGACATTTAAGTCTGAAATGAAAAAGGTAGGACATTTTATCAGCTATTAAAACATCATAAAGATTGCTTTCTTAGACTAATACCTTTTATGTAAAGCACCTAACATCTTGAAGAATTTCTGTAATTTTGATTTTTCATCTAAATGTCAAAACAAATATTATGCATGTGCGTAGTTCTACTTGGGAAGCTGGATGCTCTCCTGTGCAACAGGTCTCCATCTGTCCTGTGTGAGCTAGCTGCAGAGCCAGACTGCAATTAATGAGGTAACCTGACCACATTTTAAAATTGAAGTTTCATTCATTTTTCTATCAGCTCTTTAGAAAACTGAATACTTCTTTTTGGTCAATACATTCCATTATGCTTGTGCCATACACAGCTCAGCTATCTTATATGGAAACCCTATCATATTTCATGTGTATTAGTATTTGAAAATTAAAGTCTAACTATACTTCTAAATTGCAACCTTCATAACTAAATGCATATTTCGTCTAAAAGCATCTACACTCCATGCTTTAGCTCCATCTACATCAGAAGAAAACACTTATAGTATAGTACTACAAGAAAAATACATGAACTATCACCTTCATTTGCCACAGCTGTAGGAATCTGAAAAGCACACACCCTTTTTTAGAATTTGGCATCTCTCATTATCCTTCACCAAGACTGATGATTAATCCCCTGCAATTTTTGAAATAAATTAAGAGAAAACAACCTCTGTGCTTCCCACCAAGTCCACTGCTTCCATGCTGTATTATTTCAATATCTAACAAAGAAAAAGGAAGAATCAGAGATGTTTAATCAGTTTTGCTAGTCCTGGAAAACTACCAAAAAACCCTTGCATTTGGCTCTATTACAGAGGAATGTCACAATCATGTACAGTGAGAAACTGAGCTGTAAATTCTTACCAAGAGAAAAGGGAGAGACAGAGGAAAATTATAGGCTTGCAGTTATCAAGAAAAAGTGTTCTGTGGTTGCAGCAGTGGATAGCTAAACAGAAAAGGCACTTAAGCCAACAAACTGAAGTCTCAAATATTACCAAATGTATTAGGAGCCAGAATAAACAACACTATTTCTTACCTTGCCCAACAGGGACAAACAGGGACCCTGATTTGTGTGGGGGGAGATGTATGGGTGTGTGGGATTTTTAGTTTCTCTGGGGTTTTGGAGGTGGATTTTTTTTTGGTTGCTTTTTTTTGTTTGATTGGTTTTGGGGGGAGAGGGGGTTGGGTTTTTGTTTTGTTTTGTTATTTTAGTTTTACAGAGCTTTCAGGAATGGTGGGAGACAAGATGTCCTCCTTTTGATGTGCAACACCAAACCATAAGATTGAGAACAGGCACACGATAATAATTTAAATAAATTTGTATCCTATTGTTTCTCTGAAAGGTGTTAAAAACAAAATAAAACAACCCCTAGAAAACAGAGCTTTACAGTTTACTGAAATAGCATATCATCCAGCTATTGCCTCCTTAAATCCTTTATATGCCTCAGAGGAACAAGTGCTCTTTCAACACCTCTCTGAAGGCTTAACTAAAGGTTATGCTATTTTGGATAGACAACTAACTCTTTAGCTGGTAAGTGACCAGCTGCCTATTTATGTACATAAGCTAAAGAGTTTGCCAGCACTAGAACTCAAAACCCCTTTTGCTGCTTTGAAATCTTCTGCATTGTGAACTTGCGTTCGGAACAGTTAATCCTTTTAACAGTTCAGTCTAGGACAAAAAGATGATTCTTTCTCTGTTATGTCTCACTATGAAAGTTTAAGGCCAGTGTTCTTTAAGACAGACTATTAATCCACTTGTACCAGGAACAGAGCAGTGACAATCAGGTCAATTAATCACAGTAAATGCTGCATTCATTAGGCAGAAATAATAAACTAACAGTTTAAGTATAGATTGGGCTACAATGGACAATAAAGGAGAATGCCAACACCTCAACAGCTGGAATACTTTCTTATTAAAGCAGAACTTAGTGTTGCAGAGTCATAATTAGCTAGCTTTCCAAATAAAACAACAAATTTGATATGGTAAAAATCTTTGGCATATTTATATAATCCTTATTTTCAAATAAGGTTTCAAGGAAAAGTCCTCTAACTTCACTTTGAATTAGTAAGACAAGACTTATCCTCATCAATTAACATGATTGCATCCCCCCCCATAAGTCATGCAAACAAACCTGATGACAATATAAGTTGTTTCAATTTCCTCACAGTTGCGCACATCTGCCACCTTGCAAAAACATCACCATTAATAAGACCCCACACATACAGTACTTGGCTGACGTTACATAATTTATAAAAGGCTGACTTACACAGAATGACAAGTTTTTAACAAGTCAGACAAGTGAACCAGTCATTGTCCATAGTCACTACTTCTCCCCATGCAAGTTACCATCAGACAGCATAGCAGCCAAGTCTTACTACAATTTTCAGAGAACTCATAAAATAAACTGAAACCCATTCTTTATGAAACCAAACAGAACAGAAAATCAAGCAAAATTTTAAAAATTCTTGTGCAAACTCTCTTCAGTATAGTAAAACATGAGGAAAGACACTAAAAGTAATAAATTTGAGCATATGCATTTTTGAAAGAATATAGAAATGTTTTCACCTCAAAGTGCAAACCAATTTGATAGGGATAATTAAAAACAAATATCACAGATCATGAAAGAGCATCTTTGTCATCGTTTTAGCTGGGATAGAGTTAATTTTCTTTACTGCAGCTGGCACAGTGCTGTGCTTTGAACTTAGCATGAAAACAATGTTGATAACACACAGATGTTTTGGTTGTTGCTGGGTAGTGCTTTTACTAGTCAAGGACTCTTCTAGCTTCCCATGCACTGACAGGTGCACAAGAAGCCGGGAGGGGAGGGGGAACAGCTAAAAGAGCGGATCCAAACTGGCCAAAGGGATATTCCATATCATGTAACGTCATGCCCAGTATGTTAGCTGGGAGGGGCTGGCCGGGAGAGGGAGGCAGCAATCGCGGCTCGGGGACCGGCAGCGTCGGTCGGCGGGTGGTAAGCGGTTGTATCGTTTGTGTTTCTGGTTTTTTACTTTTTTCCTTTTCCATTTTATTATATTATCATTATTGTAATTATCATAATCATTATTATTATTATCAGTATTTTATTTTAATTATTAAACTGTTCTTATCTCAACCCACAAGGGGGTTTTTTGTGCTTTTGCTCTTCCAATTCTCTTCCACATTCCACAGGGGTGGGGGGAGTGACCGAGCAGCTGTGTGGTGTTTAGTTGCTGAGTGAGGCTGAACCACGACAATATTTTATGTTAAGCAGTGATTTAGAGTAGGAATTTAAAATTTACTAGCTATCTAGCTTCTAAAAATTATACTTTCATTAGTATCTTTGTACAGTCAATGGTGAGTTGCCTTTTAGCTACCCCAATATAATAAGTGAAGTGACTTACCATTCTTGCTGACATCCAGTTCCCTGAGATTAATGAGATTTGCAATGGATGCTGGCAATGTGGTTAGAGCATTGTCTGGCAAACTGAGCTTGTGCAGAGACTGACAGTTAAAAAGTTGCTGTTGAAACAAAGAAAAAAGTGAATGCAACTTTCTCAGTTTCCTCTATATAGCTTGAAGGACAGACTATTTAAAGTCTTTGGCTACAAAAACTTTATTTATTTTACTAGTTTTATTCAAAACTCAAATGATGCTTAGGAAAGCAAAAAACTGCAAATGGTCATAACAAGCCAGCAGCTATGCTTAACACTTCCTACAAATTCCTTCCAGTATCTCAGAAATTGTGACCTGTAGTTACACATAGTCCTGCAAACATCAGAAAATATTTTCCATAATAAATATGCCATGTGATACCCCAGAAGTAATTAGTTTCTTCGAAAAAGAAAAAAAAAGATACATTTTAAAAAGTCAAATAGTTCCGGAACACAGAATTTTATCTTCTCTAAAAGCTTAAATTTTATTCCATTATATCTTACAAGAAGTTTGGGGTTTTTTTTCCCCCCTTCCATGATTCCTAGCTCAGGTACACCAGAATCTAACAAAATTATGATGAAATCTACAGAAAGTTTGATCTAAGGATATAGCAAACTGTATAGTTTCTTCTGTGCATATATACATACTATAATTTGTATCAAATAGAGGAAGAGATCTGGCTCTGTGCTAGTATGTAAGGTACCTTGAGATTCTTACCCAAAGCTTTACAAACTGACAAAATAGAGCAAGTAATATTACTGGAACAGAAGAAAAAAAATCCTCAAATGATCAAAGCTTACATATAGTACAAAATAAATATCTGTAAGAAAGTGGATGAAAAGGTTTATTTGAACAATTTATGATTAAATATTCTTTTCTCAACAATTTTGGATAAGATCAGTCATAAATACCTGGGCTGAGTGTTCTTTTCTTACTGAATTTTGAGAAAAGATCATACAAAACCAGGAAGTCTTTTATGACTAAAAAAAGATTTATCCCAATAAATGTCCTAGCAACGGGTTTAGTTCAACTGAAATTTCTTAGGTCCTTCTCAATTACAAGGCCATTATTTCAATCACAAACCACTGAACAAGCCTCATTCGTTTAGTGTTTGCATATACCACTCCAGAACAAAAGCAGATACATTAGCAAGATGGACAGCTCAAGGAATGAGCTTTAACTTGCATACTGATGTTTACAATTACTCAGAAATGTGCACCTGTTAGAACTAGTTTATATCATTAAGGCTTTAAAGAGTTAAAGTTACCATAGGATATTATATGAGAATGAGAACTTTGATGAGCAAGAATATATACTTAAAACTCATCCCTGAAAACAATAACCTGGACTCCTGGATTGATTAGAAATTTCCCTGATTAGTCAGGTGAAAACAAATGCAGTGCAAGATACCTAAATGGGGGGGGGGGGGGAGTTTTGTAGGGTGTTGACTTTGTAGCAGTTCCTTTTGTTGTTGTTGTTGTTGTTTTTTAATGTTTGCATATTCAGTGATTAAGTAGATCATCATTACTGGTAGAAAACATGAGAAGTAATATAATTAAGCTCTATTTTCCTACAGAATTCCTATTTCTTCTGAACAGCAAAGCGAGTGGGGAAAAATAAAACTGCTACAGTTTGAGCTTCTCAGCTCAAATGCACACTGTGGCACTTGGGATAAACAGGGTACCTTTTCAGATGTGATTTAGCACACAAGATGAAAGCATTTCAAATGCCCAGTCACTTTTGAAACTAAGACTACAACATCAGCATTTCAGGTAAAGGGAAGTCCTTCTTTACCACCATCTTTCTCCCCATCGCAGTTCGTTCATGCTGTGCCCTTGGCCAGTCAACTTAATTGAGAAGCTATACTGTAAGAACAATTTTTGAAGTATGTTGGGGTTCTGAAAAGATTGGGAGCAATTAAAAAAAACAAACACAAACGAAAAAAAAAACCCAAACCAACCACATACACTGACAGGCCATTTCAGCAATCAGGTTGACAAGACAGCCCAAAAACAGTTGTGTTGTGGCATACAAAGGGCAAATTGCAGAAGAGGAATAAGGACACACCACTGGGGCAAAGAGTAAAAGTGGAAGAGTGGGAATTTCTTAATCAGGCTTCAGAGAGCTGGAGACAGCCTAGTAAGTACCACACCCTTCATCTGAGAGGATGGCTTAATTAGAAGTATTTTTCAGAGTTGAAAGACTAAGTAAGCTTGGGTTAGGGAAAAGGCATACACAGCTTGAAACTCTGGCTCCAAATCAACTAGGATCATTTCAAACAATACAGGCCTTACCTTACGGGCCTTCTATGTATAGTTAAGATTACAATTTCTATCAAATGATTAAATAAAACATTTTTTACTATGTCTTTATTACTCCCTAATCTCTCTTCTTGTTTCCTTTACAGTATCTTAATTTACATATGGGGGTTTTTTTCTTATGAAAATTGAAAAGGTAGTAAAAAATTACAACCAAAATTACTTAAAGCTGAAAAGAATGCTTAGCTTCTCAAAAATAAGCCTATAAGGATGTACAATGTACAAATACCTTAACATGAAGCAAGTGTAGGGTATTATAGCTCCCTGCAGTCCAGCAAAAAAAGCAAAAAGGAATAAACCACAAATGTTCAAGCAGTCTTTCTAACTCTGTAGATAATTTAATCTTAGACTAGATCAAGGCAAGTGATAGACTGCCCACCTTTCAGTTTACTCATGTATCAAAGCTGGATTTCATATAGGAACTGATTAATGAAATCAAATGGCATGTAACAGAAAAGGAAGACAAAGCAGACTAACAACCTCTTCTGGTCTAGAGCGCAAACATGCTTTCATTTGATCACTACAGTACAGTCTTCCTTCCTCTTTTAAGATTACTAAAAGGAATTTTTTTGAAAATTATAAGTTTGGAAGATGTTTGCTTAGTTCTTATAATTTGGGAAATAAATCAGAAATTTAATGCAAGAAGAGTTCAGAAGATTTTTTTTGCTAAAAAGGTATTTTATTCTGTTTTTTAAGCATTCAGTTTTATTCTTCTTTAATAATGAGACAGGAATTAAGTTCTGAAATAATCTGAAAATATCTCAAAGGCTGATGCAAATTCTTTAGAAGCAAGCTACTAAAACCTAAAGTGTTTAAGTCTACAGTAAAGAAATATCTGATTGGGAAGAGACAAGAATAAAACAGTGAAAGATCTAAACTGGAACAGACTGACAAAATGTCTACTTTTAATATGTTATTAGCTCTATTCAATATACAAATATGGATTTTAATTGATGGCTTCTCAGGAACATTTAAGGGTGGAGTTTCAAAAGCACTCAGCTAGTTTAAGTCAGCTTCACTGCAATCCAGGGCTTCTGATAAAGCAATTTCAGGAGAGTAACTTAACAGTTATTTCTTTATTAGTTTCATTTATCTTTTAAAAAATCCTAACCAGCAAAGCCTGAAGTGGTTATAGGAAACTTTACAAAAAATCTAACAAACCACTTTACATTTGTCCTGCGTGACAGTGAAGATTTGCACACAACTGTAACAAAAGTATTTTTTTAATTAAGTCTATAATTTAACTATTAAGTCTTTAATTCCATCAAGGTAGAACCTAGTAATGGAAACAAGTCTATTGTATTGATCACTTTGTACTTCCCAAAAGTCTCACTGGCACAAATTTTCATTCTTTCCTCTAGTATATTGTTAATTCAGTGTGCAGTTTGTCCTTAGATTTCAGAACAAACAACAAATATTAATTTCTATAATAAAGATGCAATCAAAGTGGCATTCTCTAGTTTTTGAGCTTAAGTAATTTGAGATACTTCATAAAGTCTCTTCAGTCATGTACCAAAGAAGAAAGCAGGACTTCAAGTGAATAGACACTTTGGACAGTAGCTGTCTTTTGTGGGCACAGAGATCTGATCAAGGCATTAATCTTGCTTCTTCTAATCTTCAGGTGTAAGAGATTCAAAATAATGCAACAATTTGTTGAATACAGTTGGTCAATTGGAGCAGACACTACCACAGAAATAAATTAGCCTGCCTCTTCTGCTAGGTACCTCTCTTGGGCTGGGATCAGTTGTTTAAGCAGTTTCATTCCAGTTCAGTACAGCAAACTAGTCAAACTGGAACACATAAACATTCCTTCTACCAGGGTTGCTTCTTCTAGGACCAACATTTACTTAAAAGTATTTGGCAAACTGCAGCCTAAAAGCTGAACCACGAAGCTAGACATTATCAGCTTCTACAATGCTGATAAAGTAACAGAGTTAATAAATGTAACTAAAAGGAAAACCACCCAACGTACCTTTGGAAGCTCTTCAATTTGATTAGAATCTAAATAGAGCTCTTCCAAGGTCTTTTCAAAAGTAAAAATCTCCTTAGGCACCTGTTCCAGGCTGCAGTGAGAATAATCAAGCATAGTGACCATTTCCTCCTCTCCACGCAGACAGTGGCATGGCACCAGCCGCACAAACAAATTCCGCTTTGTTGTCATTTTCAGGCACTGTAAAACAGAAATTGGTCAATTTAAAAGCCAACAAGACAATCTTGATTGCAGTGAAGGTGGTCAGCAACACCTGGTAAGGTCCATTCCACTTCTCTTCTAGCGGATTACCTGAAAAATTCTTAACATAAACTCAGTCTCAGGGCTAAATGGGTGGATTGGATGATCTAACCCTTTGGCCTTGGTTCCCGAAACACTTCTATTAATCTTTCCCAATTGTTTTCCTAAGGATATAACATAATTTTGTAATTAATGATCTCCCAACTGGTTCAAATCCTCTCCTTGGTACTTAGCCTGATATGGTCTTCCATATAGTATCTCAAAAGGGCTCAAGTTTTCTTTAGCCCGAGGTTTTACATGTATTCGGAGTAGCACAATAGGTAGCACTTAGTACCAATAGAGGCTTGCTTCCTGGCATATCTTTGCTATTTGGTTTTTAATCATGTGATTCATTTTTTCTACTTGTCCACTGGCTTGTGGTCTGTAAGGTGTATCTAATTGCCAATTGATTCCCAATAGCTTGCTGACTTGCTGCACTACTTCTGCACAAAAATGTGTGCCCCTGTCTGATGAAATTACCATAGGTACCCAAAATTGGGGTATTATTTCATTTAATAGTACCTTAGTAACCTCCCTCGCTTTATTTGTTCTACAAGAAAACGCTTCTGGCCATCCAGAAAAGGTGTCTGTGAGTACCAATAGGTATATATACCCTCCTTTTCTTGGAAGTTGTGAGAAATCAATTTGCCAATGGTTCCCTGGTATATTTCCTTTCCCAATATTCCTCAATTGTACCTGGTTGCCTGTATTAGAATTATTTTTCAAACATATTTTGAATTAAGGTTGGACTAGGTGATCCCTGAGGTCCTTTCCAACCTGTGATTCTGTGGTATTTCACATTGCTGAGTCACCTGCCGGAAAGTAGTATATAAATTTCTCCCTATTAATTTCTGATTTTAAAAGTTGTACAGGGAGTCTATCCCCCAAATGTGTTCTATTACGTTTCTCTTTAACAATTCCCCATATCTGTTTGGCAGGAATTATAATTCAGCTATCACTTGAATGGGCCCATCCTCTGGAGGGAACCCGCCCTTCCATTTCTTCTATGAATAATTTGTTGGCCTTAGAATATTCAATATTTTCTTGGTCACCTAGACTCTTATTTCTATTATCAGGAATTAAGGATAACATTTCTTGCATTCTCTCTGCTGCCTGCTTAGCCTCATAGTCAGCCAATCTATTACCGTTTTCCTGTTCAGTGTTACCCTTCGAGTGCCCTTGACAGTGCATGATGGCGACTTTAGTTGGCAGTTGAATTGCCTTTAATAGGCGAAGTATTTCCTCTGCATGCTTTGTTTTCCTTGTACAGTTAGTAGCCCTCATTCTTTACAAATTGCTCCATGAGCATGGATGACTCCAAAGGCATATTTGGAATCTGTCCATATATTTATTTTTATTTTTGCCAGCTCCAGGGCCCTTGTCAGGGCAATAATTTTAGCCTTTTGAGCTGATGTTCCAGCAGGTAGTGATTGAGATTCAATTATTTCGTTCACTGTTGTCACTGTGTATCCAGCCTTTCGAGTACCTTGTCGGACGAAGCTGCTTCTGTCCATGAACCAGGAATCTTGTGCATCTTCCAGAGGTTATTCTTTCAAATATGGTCTGCTAGAATATACAGTCTCTATGGTCTCTAAGCAATCGTGTGTCAATGACTCAGGTGTCATCCCACTGAGGAAAGAAGCTGGGTTTGTAACACTGGTTACTTCAACAGTAACATCATCTGGTTCAATTAAAATGGCCTGGTATTGTAGAAATTGAGATGGGGAAAGCCAGTGCAGCTGATACTGTGTGTAAAACCAGTACTGTGATCTTTTGGCCTAAGGTGAATTTCCAGGCCTCCCAAGTATTCAAGACCACAGCCACCACAGCTCGCAGGCACCCTGGCCACCCCTTGCTTACTTCATCAAGCTGTTTAGAAAAATAGGCCACGGCTCTTCTGTAGGGTCCTAGCCGCTGAGCTAGGACTCCCAGAGCTATACCTTGTCTTTCATGGGAAAACAGCCAGAAAGTTTAGTCACATCAGGTAGGCCCAGGGCCGGGGCCTTCATTAGATCCTTTTTAAGTGACCTGAATGCATTTTGAGCTTCTTTGGACCAGACCAATTGAGGTGGGTTGTTTTTCAAAAGTTCATACAAAGGTTTTACTATTATTCCATAATTATAAATCCATAACAGGCACCAACCTGTCATTCCCAAAAAGATCCTGAGTTCTTTTACCATCTGATGGAGGGGGGTTCTGCAGATGGCTTCTTTTTGTTCTGTTCCTAATTCCCGTTGTCCTCCAGATAATTCATATCCAAGGTAGGTTACTTGTTGCCGCACCATCTGCGCTTTCTGTTGAGAGACTCGATACCCATTTAGTCCCCAAAAGTTTAACAAACTCCATTGTATACAATCAGGTTCTGTTTCAGCTGCTATTAATGTCATCCACATACTGTAAAAGGACTCCTTCCCTGGAGGGAGGCTCCCACGTTTCAAGTTCTTGTGCTAATTGATTTCCAAAGATTGTTGGACTATTTTTAAAACCTTGGGGTAACACTGTCCAGGTAAGCTGGGTTTTCCTACCACTGGTAGGGCTTTCCCATTCAAATGCAAATAAATTTTGACTTTCTTTGGCTGAAGGCAAACAGAAGAATGCGTCTTTTAAATCTAATACTGTAAACCATACTTGATTATCCTGTAATTTAGTAAGTAAGGTATAAGGATTAGCTACCACAGGGTGTAGGTCCTTAATAATTTTGTTCGCTTCTCTTAAATCTTGTACTACCTGATAAGTTCCATCCGGCTTTTTTACCTGTAATATAGGGGTATTATATTCTGATTCACATTCTATTAATAGCCCGTGCTGTAAAAAGTTATTAATTGGTCCTTCTATTGCCTTCTGGCCTTCTAACTTCATTTTTCCAGTGTCCTTCCTCCTGACAATACACACACCGATTCTTTCCCAGTCCCCCTCTATTTCCAAAGGGCCTTCCCCTTCCTCATCCTCTAAATCCTCCTCTGTTTACCATTCCTCTCTGTTCCAAGACTGCCACCGTAGCTGTCGCCATCACTTTTGTCAGTTTTCCTCTATCCACATTCTCCCAATCCCTCTAAACTTTCTATGCCTCCTCAAGCAATTTCTCTAAGTTTCTTATTCCCAGTTCCTTTAGTTTCTGTAGCTTCTTTCTTATAGCTGTAGATGATTGCCCCAAAAACAGAGAAACAAGTTGTTGTTGTCCCACATCCGAGGAGGGATCTAGGGTAGTGTATTTTCGCATGGCATTTCTCAACTGATCCAAAAATTCAGTATTGGTCTCTTTCTGCCCCTGTTTGATAGCATATAATGCTGACCAATTTACAGCTTTTGCATTTTCTAATCCCAATTTTATCCAATCTCAGTATCTTTTTAATAAGCTATAATCACGGCCATCATTGGGGTCCCAGTGTGGGTCAGTCAGGTGAATGTAATCACCCACATTCCCTTGTAAGGTTCCCCCAGTAATTTGGGCCTGCACATGAGTTTGTGCAGTTTTTAATACTAATTGTTTTTCTGTTTCCGTCATTTCCCCCAAAATCAAATCTACATCTGTCCAATCAGTGTCCTGTTTTTTTTTATTATTATTCAAATAGTTTTGCCACTCGAGAGGGGTCATCCCGGTATCCCCTAGCTACCTCTTTCCAGGCATCTAAATCAGTAGTGGAGAAGGGTACTTCTACTCTAGCCGGTCCTCCTGCCCCCATTACCTCTTGTAATAGAGTCAGGAGTTGTGGAGTTTTCTTTGTTCTACTCCTGGTCTGTGCTGTCACCGGAGTAAAAGCCTTATTGCTCCTTCCTCCTCGCTGTTATCATCCGTTTCAGATAGCAATGATGGATGTGGGGGAGACAGATTAAGGGGTGGAGGGGGCAATCCCAAACCCTCAGGTTAATCCTCTATCTCCTCCCTTTTCTTTCTGAGGTTTGTTATTTTTAAACATCTCTGCCTGATACTACATGCTGAACAGCATCTCCTTATTTTCTCCCACTCCTTCCTTTCACTTTTCTCTTCTTTTTCTAAAGATAAAACCAGGGGATCTTCTGGTGGAATATTAATACCACAATCTCTCTGCCACTCCAGATTATTCCGCAAAGTGGAAAACATATCTGCATACATAACTTCATCCCACTTTCCTTCTTAAAAACAACATCAACTGCAATACAGTGTTTTCTTATTCACACTCCCACCTAATGGTCCCCCTATATCTTTCCAGTGTCCTAGGATACATCCTAGGGGGCTTTTCTTTGGAATTTCACTGCTCTGATTCCCCCCCATTCCATTTTCTTATTTACGAGGCACACAAGATGTCAACATGTACACAGATAGCACAATATTGGTCCATAATAAAGTTAACAATCACTTTGTTCCAGTCGTACCCCTCATGGGATAGCGGAACCAAGGCTCAGAACTCTCCACTCGCTTTGCAGCTATGCTGTGTCTCAGTCACTCATTCATTCACCAGTCACACCAGAGTTAACTCAGCTCATTCATACTTAGTTATCAATTTTACAACGCCTGAGGGGTATATCCAAATTCAATGTCAGCAAGCCACTATCCGAGTCCAGTATCAATAAATCCATACCACTAGAACTACAAAACTTATGTGGGTTACATAAGTGTACCAATACCAAAAGCACATTACTGCAAAAGTACGAAGCCTAACCCATGCCCATACCCACGTACTAAATACAAAAGTACACCGCTCAAAACAAGCGTGCACAAAACCAAAAGTACAAATGCTTATAAAAGTTTTGTACCCAATACAGAACAACCAAAGTACACTACCCATGACGAGCGTGCACCACCAAATGTATACCCTCAGGCACTAGTAGCCTAGATACGGTGCTCTGCGTAGGACGTCTCCTACGGCTTACAAGAACCCCAAATGACTGGTCCCAAATTCCAAAACAGAAAACCAAAAAAATTTTAAAAATACCTTTATTTCTTTAGATGGTCCTTGTCTGCTCCCGCAGTGATCCAATTGAGGTGAGGAGTCGCTCTGGGAAACCCCGGGGGTACCCTAGGGAGTCCTGTCCTCAGCGGGTCCTGCAGCCAAGCAGAGAGGGTCCCATCTGGGTCGCCAAACTGAGGCCATGAAAAGCCAAAATCAGGACTCAATAGTCTGAATGACTATTAAGCAGGTATTCTTTATTGCAGCGCTGGACACACAGGGGATCACTCCTCCTAGTGTGCATGCCCGCACAGGGTTAGTTGCATAACTTATACAAGATTTACATACATATTCATTAGTTTTCTGAGAAAAGATATACATATTCATTAATTTCCCCAAGAACTCATTATCGTATGCAAATGTCCTTTGTGCGTGCCTGTTGGTGTCTCCGGGCGGTCGTCAGGGGTCTCTGGATGAAGGATATACTCTTCCTCACTGTGTCCGCTAGTTAACCCTTGCTTTCGTGCAAATTCAGTTCTGAGATTATGTATATACTGTCCTTGAGGGATGGTCTGTTCTGGTTTACTGTTTGCTCTGCAGTTCCTTATCTTTATGGTTCTGTGCATCTGCTTTTCTAAGGTCAAATGTCGTCGTAAATTTTTGTTTAGGCACTTCTTGTCTTGAAGCCTTTCTGACTCCCCCAAAGCAACAAGTCTTAGTCACAACAGTTCTAACTCTATCAACAACTTCAGAAATACTTATGTAGGCAGCTTCTCAAACTTCCCCTGGCTGCTAAATACTCAAAAAATAAAGTAGTGTATACATATCTGCATATAGGTGCATGTGTGAGAATGTATCTATCTTTTAAATACAACAGATCTGTAGTAGCATTAAGTATGGTTAAACCACCTACAAACCCCAGAAGGTGAAGTAAAAATTTAGCCTGTAAATTGGTCACCCAACACAGCCTTACACTGCAGAGAATCAGAAAATTTTGAAGCAACAGTTCTAAAATGTCAATTGTGGTTTTACAATATAGCTTATCCTTAACTTTACACAAGTTACTGGGATTATATTTTTGCTTAAAACAAAAAACCCACCCTATACAGAGCATTAAAATTTAGCTATAGGAAATCTAAATATTTTTTGTGATGAATAAGATTAAATTCACATACCTTAATTTCAAATCCCTCATTTGAAGACAGAATACAAACACAGGTATAAAACTACAGGTAAAGGTAAAAGGGTAAAAAAAAGGTATTTTGTAAACTTTGTGTACATTTGGACAGCGACAACTGGAGTGCATGAAAGCGTGGTTGGCAAAAATGTTCTTTTTGTAATATCATCATGGGAGAGGACAGGGAGCAGGACAATCTGCAGAGGTTTCCCCTTGCTCCCCAGTAGGGTTCATCTTGAAGCACTGGAATAAATTTGGTGGGGATCCTCTAACAAGAGAGACATTAAAAGTATATTGTACTCAGTGGTGGCTACAGGATAAATTGAAACATGAGGAAAAATGGCCAGAAATGGGGTCTTTGAATTATAATACAATCTTGCAACTTACGTTGTTTTGCAAAAGGCCGGATAAATGGGATGAGATTCCATATGTGAATTTGCTCTTTACTTTAAGAAATGATCATGAAATGAGGAAGAAATGTAAAATGTCGATATCTGATTCAGATGTATTGATGATGATTGATGACACGAAAAAGCCTTCGTGGTGGTGTTCTGCTTGTAGCTTAGGAAAAAGATGTTTAAAACTGGAAGATGAGGCAAATAAAATGATTTTTTACCACCTTGTTTGTAGGACAGTTGGCACCTGATATTGGGAGTAAATTACAGAAAGTAGATGGAATGTCAGGAATGACCATATTTCAATCTCAGCTACAGTCCCAGTACCTGGGGAGTTGATCGGGATCATGGAAGAGGATTCAGACTGACAGGGACTGGGGGGTTGAGGAAATGAAATCCCCAGCCAAACCCCTAGTTGCTGTTAAACTGGGGAATGACACAGGAGCAACCTACTCTGTATTGAATAGTTGCAAGGGACCCATGAGTAAATATTCTATGGCCATGGTTGGTGCAATGGGAAAGCAGGAGGTTAGACCCTTTTTCCAACCGATTAAATGTAAAGTTGGCAACAAGATGTTTGAACGTGAATTTTTATATGTGCCAGAATGGCCGATACATCTAATGAGAAGGGACTTGTTAAATAAATTAGGGGTGCAGATAACCTTTGACAAAAACAAAAATAAGAGTCCATATCCCACAAAATAATGCCTGGGAAGCACAAATATATGCATTACAGGAGTTACTTGAGACAGCAGAAGACAAGAAGGAGGGACCAAACAACTCCTTTGTAGAGACAGAAGATGCTGTAACCCCTTTTGTATGGGCAACTGAGAGTCCTGGAAGAGCCAAATCAGCCGAACCAGTAAAAACAGAATTAAAGCAGGGAGCTAAACCGGTAAGACAAAAACAATGTCCCATAAAAATTGAGGCCCGTGTTGGACTGGAGCCTATAATTAATAACTTTCTAAAATAGACTGTTATGAGAATGTCAATCAAAATATAATACCCTGATTTTGCCTGTTAAAAAGCCACATTCACAGGAATACTGTTTAGTACAAGATCTAAGAGCTATTAATCAAATAGTGACTGATGTACACCCAGTGGTACCCAATCCTTATACTTTGTTTAACAACGATAGTTGATTCAAATGTCTATTTCACAATATTGGACTTAAAGGATGCCTTCTTTTGCATTCCATTGGAAGAACAAAGTCAGAAGCTGTTGGCCTTCGAATGGGAAAGCCCTACAACAGGATGCAAGATACAGTTGTGCTGGACAGTGCTCCCCCAAGGATTCAAGGACAGCCCCACAATTTTCGGTAACATACTTGCAAAAGAGCTGGAACAATGGCAAGGTAAAGGAACTAATGTTACCTTGTTACAGTATGTGGATGGTATACTGTTGGGGGCAGGCACAGCTGAGGAATGCAAGAAAACAACTATAAGTTTACTGAACTTTTTGGGACTAGCAGGATATAGAGTGTCAAGGAAAAAGGCACAAGTTGTTCAGATGAATGTGACATATCTGGGGTTCGAGATTTCCCAGGGAGAGAGAAAGCTAGGGACTGAAAAAAAAGAAGCAATATGCCAAATTGTACACACACACCCCAATCAAAGAGAGAACTTAGAGCATTTTTAGGAATGGCTGGATGGTGTTGTTTGTGGATTCCTAATTTCAGATTAATGGCCAAACCTTTATATGAAGCCAGTGAACACTTCTGCACAAAAAAAGCTGAATTAACTGCATTGATTTGAGCCTTGGAAATATTGGAAGGAAAGCAAGCTAACATCTATACAGACTCAAAATATGCATTTGGGGTAATACACGTACATTTACAAGGAGAGCTGCCTTAGCCCCTGAAAGAACTTTTGTTATTAGTGTTCCTGAAAATACATAGAAGAAAAATAAACTGAGTTTCTAAATCGTATCAAGACCTCTGAAGGATGGTGGAAAACTCCAGATGGAAAATGTGTAGTTATTCCTCAAATAATGAGAGAAATTATGAAAAAAACACATGGTGCCACTCATATGGGAGCTGAGGCATTAGTAGAAATGACAAAAACATATGCAATAGGCATTAATATGCTAAAAATCGCCAAAGGTATTACAAAAGGATGTGAGACTTGTTTAAGGAATAATCCAAAAATTCAATGGAGACCCTTACCAGGAGAGGTAAAAAGAGGCTCTGTACCTGGGCGTTATTGGCAAATTGATTTTTCAGAATTACCAAAGTATAAAGGATATAAGTATTTATTAGTGTCCTGGTTTCAGTTGGGATAGAGTTAAATTTCTTCGTAGTAGCTAGTATGAGACTGTGTTTTACATTTTTGCTGGAAACAGTGGTGATAATGTGGAGTTGTTTTAGTTGTTGCTAAGTAGCAGTTACACTGGTCAAGGACTTTTTCAGCTCCCTGTGCTCTGCCAGGTACACAGGAAGCTGGGAGGGGACACAGCCAGGACAGCTGACCCCAACTGACCAATGGGATATTCCATACCATATGACATCATGCTCAGTATATAAAACTGGGGGAAGAAGAAGGAAGGGGGGACATTGGGAGTAATGGCATTTGTCTTCCCAAGTAACCGTTACGCGTGATGGAGCCCTGCTTTCCTGGAGACGGCTGAACACCTGCCTGCTGATGGGAAGTAGTGAATGAATTCCTTGTTTTGCTTTTCTTCCGTGCGCAGCTTTTGCTTTACCTGTTAAACTGTCTTTATCTCAAACCATGAGTTGCCTCACTTTTACTCTTCCAATTCTCTCCCCCGTCCCACCAGGGGGGAGTGAGCGAGCAGCTGCGTGGTGCTTGGTTGCTGACTGGGGCTAAACCATGACAATTAGTAACTGTTGATACCTTTTCATGCTGGCCAGAGGCTTTCCTGTGTCACATCAACAAAGCCAGAGAGGTAGTAAAAGTGTTTTTAAAAGAAATAATACCCAGATTTGGAGTTCCTGAGGGATTTTCATAAGACAGGGGACCCCATTTTGTAGCCAAAATTATATGAGAAGTTTCAAAATTTTTACATTAAATGGGGTTTACACACACTGTGGAGACCACAATCTAGTGATTCATCCTTTCCACTTTTCCAAACAATTAAACAACAAATTAGAAAATTATGTCAAGAAACCCAGATGAAACGGACTGAGGTTTTGCCCTCGTCATTACTTAGAATCAGAATAACACTATGGACACAAGAAAAAGTTAGCCCGTTTGGGATAGTATATGGGAGACCCTATGTTGTAAACTTAACAGGGAAAGACAGTCAGATGCACCTGAATGGAGAACAGATTCTAAGAGACTACTTAATTTCTCTGGGCAAAGTTATTAACTCTCTCCAATGGTATATTCTGGTTAAAGCTCCTGTGTCTTTAGATCCACCAGTGCACCCCTTTCAAGCCCAGAGATTCAGTATATCTACAGACATGGAAAGACGAACCACTCAGAGAAGTGGAAAGGACCTTATCAGGTGCTGCTGACTACAAATACTGCAGTGAAGCTCCAGGGAATTGAGTCCTAGATCCATTACACTAAAATTAAAAAAAAAAAAAGTATCTTCACCTCAGTAGACTTCTACACCAAAGGGATCCTTGAAATTAAAGTTGTATCCAGTATTGAATTATTTGAATAAGAGTCTATCCAGAAAAAATATTTTTGTACGACATTGGATAATTATTTGTGAAACTAATAGTGAAATGGTTGATTGTTTTAGGTGTTCTGATAATTTGGATGGGAAAAAGTTATTCACAGATTATGCTGCCACAATGGGACAGAAATCAAAATCTATGGGAATTACTAGCCCAAGAGGTAACCGATAGATCCTCCTTCTGTATTGGATCTGGGAATGCAGTAGGAGGCATGTATAGTTCATGCCTGATAGGAGTTCCCAGTCCCTTAGAACTCCAGCAAATATAACCAGAGACCCTTGCTCTATAGGAAGATCGGCTCCCTTCCTTATTTAAAAGTAAGATTTACAACATGAATCGAGAAAAAGAAGAGATGTTCATCAGCTACCTAGTGACTGTGATTCACAAATCATTTTATATGGTCCAAGTGAAATCACGGCAGCTGCCATTCTCACCCCTGGAGCTGGGGTAGCTATGAATTACCACATTCTAAAACAAATTGTTTGTGCGCTGGTAAAAGATATAAATTTTACTTCACAGGCCGTGGCAGCTATTGGCACTGAAATGACAGAAATCCGAGAAGCCACCTTGGAACACCGGGCAGCTATTGACTACTTACTGTTAAGACACAAGCATGGTTGTGAGGAACTTCAAGGAATGTGTTTTTTCAATGGCTCAGATAATTCACAGTTATTAGAAAATACAATTGAGAAAATTAGCCTCTGGAGCTTATGAAAGGCAAGGATTGGATCTTTCTTGGTTAACCTCGTGGCTTCTCAATTTTAGATGGCTAAAGCAACTGTTTGTAACTATCTTAACTGTACTAATAATCATAACCACTTGTTTTATTCAGCATACCCTGAGGAAATATAAAGGAATGGTTTGAGACTTGAAGGTGTTAAGACATCTCAAGCCTCAAAAAGGGGGGAGATGATTGTAAGAGAACACCCTCCCTTAGAAAAAAGAGGTATTGTCTGTATTTAGTTAGCATGAATCTAGACACTCCTTTTTGATCAAGTGCTGCTTACCAAGTGGTTTCATGTTTTAATATTTAACCTAAGCTTAGGGATGGGATATCTTGGCCACCAGCATTATCCATTTAATCAAGGACAACCATTCCTTTGGGAAGAAAATAAAGAATTAGCAAGAGAAAATAGCCTTAAATTGTCCTGGCATAACACGTGACCATATATATATGGATAAAAAGAGTTAGGGTACTTCAACCCTGAAGACCACCAAAGACCCCTGAAGAGAGGAAGACATGCACAGAAGGATCTGAAGCAGAGCCAAGGGGAGTGAATTAATGCCATTACACAACCTATGTAGATTACAATTAATATGTATTAGATAGGCAGAATATGTATGGAGTTATTGTATAAATATAATGAGGTAGCTGGCTTCAATGTGCTTGATTTGTGGAAAACTACTGAGCACCCAGGCTTGCGCAACCCTGAAATAAATTAGCAATGTCTCTCCTGAGTGTGTGATTATTGACTCATTGCACACCGGGCGATGAATCTGCTTTTTTGACAACACTAGCTTGCCAAGTACTTCACAGTATGTTTAATTTATATGACAAAAGGTCGAGGGGCTGCTGTACTTCAGTGTTTTCACTAAACAGTAGGCTAGATACAGTCAGATTCTACACCAATCCATTAAAAAGATAGAAGAAAACTCTTCATTAGATGGTGGGATATCAAAGCTTCCTTTTTTAACAATGCATTAGTACATCTAAAAATAAGAATATTTAAGTGTATTGCAACGCAAAGCATTTAGAGACTGCAAATTCCATGCTGGGGTTTTCCACAGAACGGGAAAGCCAACAAAAGAAACAGCATAACCTCCTCCTCCTCCTTCCACAGGAACAGGCTCCAGCATGACATCCTCCAGACACCCACAGCCAGATGCCAAAGACGCTACTGAAGCTGATGGACTCACTGAGTCAGAGCTACCCATGCCTTTTCCAAGCATCAGAGACCACACGTGAAGACACAAGAGGAATCCCAGTGCTAACATTTACAAATGAAAAAGCCTTTAATAAAAAGAAATATTGTCTCATTTTGTTCTAGCATTTCAGCGATCTGCAGAGCTGTGGAAAAACACACCACTTCAAAAAGAAGCACTAACACCAGCCTCTTCAAACAGGAGTATAAACAGAACAACATATGCCTTGGAAACAACAAGGAGTGGAAGCAGATTGTATGTGTGAGTTGATGTGCTGGTTTTGGCTAGGATAGAGTTAATTTTCTTCATAGTAGCTAATATAGGGCTATGTTTTGGATTTCTCCTGGAAACAGTAGTGATAACACAAGGATGTTTTATTTATTGCTGAGCAGTACTTGCACAGAGTCAAGGCCTTTTCTGCTCCTCACCCCACCAGTGAGTAGGCTGATGGTGCACAAGAAGCTGGGAGGAGACACAGCCAGGACAGCTGACCCAAACTGACCAACGGGATATTCCATACCATATGATGTCATGCTCAGTATATAAAGCTGGGGGAAGAAGGAGGAGGGGGGGAAGGTTTTGAGTTATGGCATTTGTCTTCCCAAGTAACTGTTACGCATGATAGAGCCCTGCTTTCCTGGAGATGGCTGAACATCTGCCTGCCCATGGGAAGGAGTGAATAAATTCCTTGTTTTGCTTTGCTTGAGCATGCGGTTTTTGCTTTACCTATTAAACTGTTCTTCTCTCAGCCCATGAGTTCTCTCTCTTTTACTCTTCTGATTCTCTCCCCCATACCACTGGCAGGGAGCGAGCGAGCAGCTGTGTGGTGCTTAGTTGCTGGTTGGGGTTAAACCACAACAGTTGATTACCAGAAGTCTGACAGTATGATATAGGTGTGTCTTCCCCTAAATTTGATATATGGGAAGTTTGCTTTGTCAAGTCGTTTTGACTTTCGAGAATTATGTTTTGGTTTTCAGAATATGAAAGAGTTAACTAACTGGTTCATATAAATATAGAAATAAGATACTCTTCTTCACTCAAATGCCTCAAAAAGAGAATACGTTAGTTTGGGAAAACCATTTGCCCCTTCTTTTTCAGTGACTGTTTTCATACTTACTCTTACTTGCTCAGGTCTCAAAAGTTTCTGAAGCAACAAAACTCAAGGCCTAACAATGCAAAACACACATATTTAGTTTTCCTAACTTATTTCTTTATTCTGTATGAGAGATCTTGAGATTTTGGGGGGGGTTGGGGAGGAAGGGGTTTTAAAAAAGAAAAAAAATCACATGCATCCACAGCAAATGGATCAATAGACATATGCCTGTACATCACCACAATGTTAGGCTGCATCTCCAGTCAGTTATCACATCAGTTAAAGTACCTAAACTCACAGCTCATGTTCCAAGCCAAAACAAACTCGTATTTAAGTATCAAATAAACAATACTCTCCAAAAAGCCTACCCACCCGAAACCATTGATTTGACCAATGTGAGTGTACATTAATTATAACACTTCAAAAACCAGAATGAACCAAGAGAGCTGTATTAAAGTAAATGTAGGAAACTATGCAATGTGATTTGGTTCAAACTTATCTTATGTTTGTTTATATTTTACTTCTGAACATATATGAAGAATTGTTTAGCATTGGTGTTCTACAACAGAAATGACTGCCAATACTAGGAAAGAGGTGCAACAGGATAGGCAAAAGTATTCTACACTACTACTCTTCTGCAATAGATAGGATAGATAGTCAGACACACACCCAATCTGTCTACCTATCTTGTGATCAGTTGCCCAAGCAGAAAAAACTGTAATGGAGGAAAGGAAGGATGTACTACAGAAGAGAGTCCACTGTTATAAGTACCAAAGACAGGAAAACATGATGTTGCACACGTGCTTTTCTTATATTGCTCAAAAAAATAACTTCTCCGTGGATAATTTGGGTAAATACAGAGAAGGTGGAAGGGAACACAAAGTATAGCATTGTTTCCCTTCCCACAAAAATCTTAGTTTCATAATATACCACAACATCAGATCATCTGAAGGCACCAGATCAATGTAAGATTGCTTTGCAGATCTACAACACTGTGATGGCTTATTTTTCTCCCCCACTGAACAACTCCAATTTTTTAAGAGGCAGATCTACTAAAGAACTTGGAGGGTGAAAAAAAACCCAAAATCAAACCCCCTTGTTCCCTAAACCATTAAAGCCTTGACATAAGTTTACCTCAGGTTCAGTGTTTGCAGCCAGAGGAAAAATTAGGGTCTTGATACAGTTGGGTTTTTTACTTCATGAAGAAGTAGGAAGGGAAAAACATCACTCTATAATCAGTAGCTTTTCTTTGTAATCATTAAAGGCTCAAAAGTTTGAGTGCATAAGGGAAAATAGCTGTGTTCTGTTTGTAAAGACTTAATCTACCACCCCAAAAATACATTGTTAAAAAATACCTAGGTGAAATAGATATGCCTGCTAATTATAAACTATCAGATTTCTGATCATATTTTTTTGCTCCATGAATCCCTTTTGGCATTTATTTCACACCTTATGTTTCAAGTTTATTTGAGGATCACACCTAAGCATTGGAGATGCTATAGCATCTGTAGTAAACTCAAAAATACATAGGTTTAAACTACACAGAAATAGTCTTTACCAATTCATATACATTAACTGTGACAGTAATAGGTAAGAAAAAATCCACAATAACTACACAAAATGTGACAAAGAAAAATGTTATCTTATTTACCTGCCTATATCCTGAAGGCAATGATGACTACGCAGACAAGTTTTCCTCTAGGGGTTCAGTGGTGGTGAAGACTAATTATTCTGTGAAGTCTCATATTTGTGAGAAAAGTTAATGAATGAGAGAACCTAAATGAGACTGGCAAACATTCAGGTCAGTACAAATTTTACACTCTGAACATTTGTGGCATTCTAAATGCATGGATGTGTCTTGTGCCTGTGGCCTTTTATTGCTACGGACTTGTCCAAGAGATTCTGCACCACAGTTTGAGCTGCTAACCATCTGAGGGTTTATATTTATCAAATTAAGCATAAAATATACTGGACTCAATTGTTAGAACCAATAACCACCTAGTAGTTGCCTGAAATTAGGTTAGAAAATAGGTATTAGGAACTTGATGAATCTTTTACATTTCCCATATTTCAGAAACACAATTTTATAGCACAATAAATATTTCAATTAAAATTGTTAAGGAATAGCAACTGTTTGCAGTTAGTTTCTGCTATGATTGTATACTTAACTATAGATCTCACTCTACCAGCCAAGCCATTGTTAGGGTATGTAAATTCTCGAGTTATCTTTCCTTCCAGGGCAGAGGTGAGCAGTGCTAGTTAAGCAACACTGAAATCTATTTTTAGATGTCATTTTCCCCACACACATGTACAGGCATAACTTTCCAATTAACAATTGCTATTATGAACCTTTTATTTCCTTCTGTGTTTATTGGTCCTCACTGCTTTGCAAAGTTGAACAAGGAGACATCATTGACAAGTTTGATTACAGATACAATTAGCAATCTGACAACTTACTTGCAAAATTGCTGAACATTCATAGCTACAAATGAAAATAACCTCTGCTGTGCTCTGAACATGCAAAATGATACAAAAATACTAGCCTGTTATCGTTTGTTTGGGTGGGTTTAAAGAAAAAAGTCATACTTTTTAATAGCTTCAAGTGTCAATTATTGTGCACATCAATTCACTGTAAAAACAGTATATTAACTCACCCCATATGCCCATTATGAAGATCAATTTTTGAACGTCAGTGTTCTCTATAAACAGTAACAAAGAAATAAACCAGTAGGAATCATAAACTTTTATATTCAAAACAGGAATTAGATAGTAGAGCAGGAACAAAGCAGAGAGATGTATTTTTATAAATGCACTGATTTGAAGTAGGGATATACCCTCAAGGCAAGTGTCCTGTATTAAAACTTTTTAGTAGGCTGTGAACAACCAAACAGGTGTTTTACTGAAAGTTGAAATTTCCTGTTTGAACCAATATTAAATTCATAACTAACAGCAGCAGCTACTGATTGTGACTATATACAACATTATAGCAAAATATATTTTTACTCTATTACACTTCACACAGGCATGTGCTATCTGCCACTGAGGTATGCTCCATTTCTCCATGACATTATCACATTACTCTTGAAAAGACTAATGCTGCTGCTTAATCTCATGGTTTGAGCCAATTTATAAACATTGAGCCTTGGCTTGCTGTCAGATCTCTTTACTACCTGCCTGAGAATCAATGATGATTAAGAGAGCAGATTGTCACTTTTTACCATATCATTTAAAGCTACCCAAACCCCTATTGCAAAGCTAATTTGCATTCTGCAAATACTGTTCTAGAAACAATTTGTTTTATGGATGGAATGGAGCTATACAATCCCCTTGGATTTTTACTCTGTAACAGGATTACAATCCTCTTCTATCACACAAAAACAATCCAGGACCATGAGCCACCTGAACTAAAAAGGCAAACAGTTCATTAAGGTAATAAAGATTACTATCATTTGAAATCACAAAGCTGCAAGGTAATTAATCACCAGCTCACAAGAAAGTTTAAGGAAATTAATATACTGAATTCAACTGATTGGAAAATGGTCCTGGTTTTTTCTGTTAAAAAAACAAAAAAAAACCCACAAAAAATACCAAAACAACAAAAAACCAAAACAAACCAAAAACCCACAACACTAAACCACTCTGCAGATTAAGCTTAGACGTAACCAATGCAGAGATTTTTTTTTTTTCAGATTCAAAAAGCTAAGAACACAATTGTTATTTAAAACCCTGGCTAGAAGATGGCAGTGTCTGGAAAACAACAGGATACGTTTGCTGTGTTCCCTCTGATAATGAGGTTCTAGTGAGGGTTGTTTTGCCTCAATTCTTAATGGCTTTTTATCAAATTTGATCTAAACTAACACAGCATAAGTGTAACATGCAGAAACTGCTGCTTATGCATAGTCTGCAAATCACCAGTAGGTCTCTCCTCATTCTCAATTTCTCATTCTTGGATCATCTTGGAGAAATACACTGCCTGGAAGAACATGCCCTTCACATATTGACCAAAGTGCTACCAAACTGTATTTTGAAGATTATATTCATGCATCTTCCAAAACCCATTTTACAGTGGTTGCCCATTCCAGTTCACAGTATCTTCCAGTAATATATGAAATGGATTATTAGATCTAATAGACAAATGATTAGTTTTTTGGGTTTATACATACAGCTCCATTCTCACTTCTGAGTGAAGGAGGAATCAGGAAGTGAGCTCTAAAAACATCCTAACACCTGTTTAATCTCAAAATCAATTCTTCTGGATCTTCCAGATCTTCTCCAACAAGCCAATATAAGAGCTGGCCAAAAAAAAAAATTAAGTCTGTATTTAAAGCTTTCATAGCAATAAAGCAAATCACCTGTTTACCCGATTACTTAATTTTAACTTCCTAGAGAGAAAAATGGACATTTATTAAACTGTATTAAATAACATCTCTATGCAATATTCTGTCTAGCAATAAGACATTGCGACAAAAAAAAAAACCAACCACAAACCATATTTGAAGGTAATAGTAGTCTGGTGTTCACACCAATGAGAGACTGGGCTGAGAATAAATGCTAGCAGCATGATCTATAAAAATAGAGACCAGAATAAATACTAGCAGCTAGATATCAGTAGTGCTATTAGAACTCCAGTTAAAGGGAAACATTGTCAACAGCTTCAACTAGACCTGGCAGGCTAGTATCTAAACCAAAAATAGCAAACACTAAGACAGAGCTTAACCAATTTATCTAACATCCACTAGTTTAAGACTAATGAGTCTTAAACTTAAATCTTGCTAGATATTGAAATGCCTGGGTGATCACTCCTTACAGAAACCACATCTCTATCTCCACTCAATCAGTTATTGTTTGCTTTAAATGCACATTTAAAATAAAACTAGAGCTTGACATGCTTCAAAAGGAGGAAAATGTAAAAGAGGAGCCTTTCCTCTGCAAGCAATTCCTCTGAGAGGAATGGGACTAAAAAGGAAAGTAAAGAAAGCCATATTAAAAAGGGAAAGTTAAAACTTGGTTGGTTTGCTAACATGCCTTCTATCAGTCCATGGTTTCTCAGACAGCTAATAATACTTTACAGGCAATCCTTCCAATGATAGCATCCTCATTAAAGAGGAGAGCCCTGAAAAAGTATTCTCTTTTGCGTCCTCATCCATTCCATCACAATTTCTTACACTGGTGGTTAACAATCCACTTTTGCTCGTTCCTCTTGCCCACCCCAAGTTACTTCCCTTGTCTTTCTAACACTACAGTATCCCTTCCATCTCACAGGAAAGCTCCGGATGATAAACACACCTCTGGGGATTGCCTACTTAAATTCAGTGAATACAAAACCAAAACTTGATCTCAATCACTACCAGCAACCGTTCTTATCACTGTCGTGGTTCAGCCTCAGTTGGCAACTAAACATCATGCAGCCGCTCGCTCACTCCCCCCACCCCTGTGGGACGGGGAAGATAATTTGGAAGAGCAAAAGAGCTTGTGGGTTGAGATAAGCACAGTTTAATAATTACAATAAAATAATAACTATAATAACGACTATGATAATGACAAAAATGATAATATAATAAAATGGAAAAGAAAAAAAAACCAAAACCACAAACGATACAGCCACTCACCACCTGCTGACCGACACTGCCCGTCCCGAAGCTGCTATTGCTGCTTCCCTCCCCCGGCCAGCCCCTTCCAGTTTACATACTGGGCATGACGTTACATGATATGGAATCTCCCTTTGGCCAGTTTGAATCCGCAATCTTAGCTGTGGCCCCTCCCATCCCGGATTCTTGTGCACCCGGCAGAGCATGGGAATCTGGAAAAGTCCTTGACTAGTACAAGCACTACCCAGCAACAGCCAAAACATCTGTGTGTTATCAAAATTGTTTTCATACTAAATCCAAAGCACAGCACTATGCCAGCTAAAGTGAAGACAATTAACTCTATCCCAGCTAAAACCATGACAGTAGCCACCCCTTATTCCATATCATTTACATCATGCTCAGGTCCCATACTACCCAATAAAATTTTGATAACCCCTACCCGCCTTCTCATCCTATAATAGAATATACAGATTTCATTTATCATTCCCCTAGTCTATAGACCACCCCTGTAAAGTGTCCATGAAACATCCACTGAGTTCATTTAGTCCATGACTTTGGGTTCCATCTATTGTGAGAGTCTTTCAAAGAGATGGTGTGTGGTGTTGGATTGTTGCAAGCTGAAGTCAGTCCTCGTTCCATCACCGCTGCACTGTCAGTCCTTGTTCTATCACTGCTGCACTTTGCTCGGTTCAACTGAAAGTTCATTTTCTATTATTAACTTGGGAGATTCCCACCATGATACCATTGATATGGCATATAGCAACCATAGTAGTGATGACATACAACATTATACAGCAATTAACAGCATATTATTCAGTTCATTGGCTCTTTTCACCCAAAATCAAATCTCCTCAAGGTACACACCGGACTCCACCATCCTCCCTCATCACCCACCAAGTGCATCCAGGTCCTCGAGCAAAAACAATGCCACGAATGGGTTTGCCTTTGCCTGAGGCAGGGATAACAGACTGTTTTACCCAACGTATTTTTTTACATGCAGTACAGGGACTTTAACCCCTTTCACGGTACGTAAGAGTTCTGATGGGGGAGGGCCAGCTCGATTGGCACATCCCCTAATGTTGACTAACCACGTGGCCTTTGCTAAATGTGTATCCCACTGCTTGAATGTTCCACCACCCATTGCTCTCAGTGTAGTTTTTAATAGTCCATTGTATCTTTTGATTTTCCCAGAGGCTGGTGCATGATAGGGGATGTGATACACCCACTCAATGCCATGCTCTTTGGCCCAGGTGTCTATGAGGTTATTGCAGAAATGAGTCCCGTTGTCTGACTCAATTCTCTCCGGGGTGCCATGTCACCACAGGACTTGTTTTTCGAGACCCAGGAGTGTGTTCTGGGAAGAGGCATGGGGCACGGGATATCTTTCCAGCCAGCCGGTGGTTGCTTCCACCATTGTAAGCACATGGCACTTGCCTTGGCGGGTTTGCAGGAGTGTGATAGGGTCAATTTAGCAGGCCTCCCCATATTTATATTTCAGCCATCGTCCCCCATACCACAGAGGCTTTACCCACTTCACTTGCTTGATTGCAGCGCATTTCACATTCGTGGAAAGCCTGTACAATAGCATCCATGGTCAAGTCCACCCCTCGATCACAAGCCCACCTGTATGTTGCATCTCTCCCTTGATGGCCTGAGGTGTCATGGGCCCACCGAGCTAGAAATAGTTCACCCTTATGCTGCCAGTCCAGACCCACCTCAGCCACTTCAATCTTGGCAGCCTGATCCACCTGCTGGTTGTTCCGATGTTCTTCAGTGGCCCGACTCTTGGGGACGTGAGCATCCACATGACGTACCTTTACAACCAGGTTCTCTACCCGGGCAGCAATATCCTGCCACAATGTGGCAGCCCAGATGAGTTTGCCTCTATGCTGCCAGTTGTTCTGCTTCCACTGCTGTAGCCAGACCCACAGGGCATTTGCCACCATGCAGGAGTCAGTATAGAGATAGAGCACTGGCCACTTTTCCCATTCAGCGATGTCTAAGGCCAGCTGGATGGCCTTTACTTCTGCAAACTGCCTTGATTCACCTTCTCCTTCAGCAGTTTCTGCTACTTGTTGTGTAGGACTCCATACAGCAGCCTTCCATCTCCAGTGCTTTCCCACAAGACGACAGGACCCATCAGGGAACAGGGCATACTGCTTCTGGTTTTCTGGCAGTTTGTTATAGAGTGGGGCTTCTTCAGCATGTTTCTCCCCCTCCTCTGGTGATAATCCAAAATCTTTGCCTTCTGGCCAGTCCATGATCACTTCCAAGATTCCTGGGCGACTGGGGTTTCCTACTAGAACCAGCTGGAAAATCAGTGCAACCCATTTACTCCATGTAGCTTCAGTTGCATGGTGTGTAGAGGGGATGTTTCCTTTGAACATCCAGCCCAGCACTGGCAGTCGGGGTGCCAGGAGCAGCTGTGCTTCAGTACCAACCACTTCTGAAGCAGCTCGGAACCCTTCATATGCTGCCAATACCTCTTTTTTAACTGGAGTATAGCAGGCTTCGGGCCCTCTTTATCCCCGACTCCAAAACCCTAGGGGTCGACCTCAGCTCTTCCCTGGTGCTTTCTGCCAGAGGGTCCAGGTAGGACCATTCTCCCCGGCTGCAGTGTAGAACACGTTCATTACATCTTGTCCTGCCCAGACTGGCCCAAGAGCTACTGCATGAACTATCTCCTGTTTAATCTGTTCAAAGGCCTGTTGTTGCTCAGGGCCCCATTTGAAATCATTCATCTTCTGGGTCCCTTGATAGAGAGGGCTTACGATCAGACTGTAATCTGGAATACGCATTCCCCAAAAACCCACAACACCCAAGAAAGATTGTGTTTCCTCTTGATAGTTGGTGGAGACATGGCTGCTATTTTGTTGATCATATCCATTGGGATCTGAGCCGGCAGCTCAGCCCCACACAGTCGCTCGCTCACTCCCCCACCGGTAGATGGGGAGAGAATCAGAAGGGTAACGCTCGTGGGTTGGGATAAGAACAGTTTAATAATGAAAATTAAAAGAAACAACAACAGAAATGCAATGTAAAGGAGAACAACGAGAGGCGCAAAACCCCGGGGGAGGGGAATTACCGCCAAAGCAAACTGCATGCCGCCCCGATGCCACGCTGCTTCCGATCCGCAACCTGCCCCCCCCTCAATATACTGGTCATGGTGTCACATGGTACGGAATGAGCATGCCATTGGCCAGTCGGGGTCAGCTGCCCCCACCGTGGTCCTGCCCCTCCCAGTCCCCCACCACGTGGCAGAGCACAGGAAGCTGGAAAGGTAGCCGACCCTGCACAGTGAGGAGAATTAACCCCTTCTCAGCCAAAACCATCACACTTGGTATGTGCTACGAGCAAAAACAGAAGGCAGTAGTCAAGCAATTTCCTTGACATCTCAAAGGCGGCTCTTCCCCTCCCTCACCTCATGCTCCAATTAGCTCAAATCACAGCTAAAAGCACAAAGGTAGCTTTCTACAGAGAAGGGAGGTGTTTCAGCTCCTAAATAAGTATGAAGACATTTATAACCATGAATAGATATACAGAATAAGCCTGGAATACTTATTTGAAGTCTGTAATTTAGCAATAACAAAAGTAGGGAAAAGTAATGAAGGACCATCAGCAGCCATTCATAGTCATTTATACTTTATCAGACACAAAGAGGTTTTCAATATGCAATTGCTTACTTGGCACTTTTCAATGTCAGGTGTTACTCCTAATCCTTCTACAATGACTTCTAAGAATATTGCATCCATCATCTTTTTTGATGAGCATTAGCAGTATGAGACCACTTGCACATAAAAATTAATTTTCCTGTGACTGCAATTTGATGGTCCATAGCAAGCTATTTATGCTGTGGCTTACCAGAGAGAATCCCAATTAAGTCAAAAGCAGGTAAAGTTATTTTAATCAAAATAGCACTAGCCTTTTCCCTCACTTTGTCCTTCCTAACAAGGGCCAGTGACATTAAACAGACCAAGCATAAGATTTTTATATTCCCCCCAAGTACCTAACACTTCTTCCTTTATAACAATCCTTCGAATTATAGAATCATAGAATCATTTAGGTTGGAAAAGACCTTTAAGATCATCAAGTCCAACCGTTAACCTAACACTACCAAGTCCACCACTAAACCATGTTCCTAAGCACCACATCTACAGGGTCTTTTAAATACCTCCAGGGATGGTGACTCAACCACTTCCCTGGGCATCAGTCCTTGATGACCTGTATTTCAATATCTTGGTTTTGTATTAGAATAAAGTTTTTGTCTTTCTGCATGTGCTTTATTTACTATTCTATTTGCCTCTCCTCTATAATTCATGTTCACTTCAAGTTACTCTCTTCAGAGAAAACTCCATTATCTCTCTCTGCCCTACAACCAAGCTACTGTTTCATAATAGGAAAAATCACCCCTTCTGCACCACTTACCTAGCCAGCTAGCTCACTTCTTATCTGCCTTTGTCCTCATTGGCTCACTATCAGGAAGAATGTCAGAAGACCACCCAGACCTCTGGAAGCACAGTACACCTGCCTTTTGTCCATTTATACATTACAGTCTTCCAATTGTCAACGGTGTAAAAATCACTCAGAAGGAGAGTTTGTCTTGGATGGCTGAAGATCTTTGTGGATGTGAAATCTTCATGATGACAACTTGATGGTAATTGGATGTTCATAAATACATAGTACTCTTCCCATACTACCCTTCCCTAGAAATCAAAGGCAATTCATTCTTCCTGCTTTCTAGGTACAAAGCTTCTTTGGTCTGAACTAGCTGCAAACTAGCCAGCTGCATTTTCCACTCTTGTTCAGTGACAGCCAATATCTCTCATGTTGATAGGGAGTTTTATAATACATCAGTCTGTGCAGCTCTCCACACCACTGTTGCATGACCCTCCAGACATGCTAACAGTACTGGAAAAAATCTGTACTTCATATAAATTTGTACAATTAAATCTGTAAAACTTGTACAATTTGTACTTTATATGAAAGAAAATAGTTTGGCAGAAAAACAAACTATGGCACATCCATTACAGCTCCCCACAGTTGCTTATGACATCATTGGAAGTAAAGCATTTTACTAGGTAGGCATTTCTGCCTCATAATTTATTTCCATTAGCAGGAAAATACACTTTCATATTATAATGACTACAATTACATCATTAAGAAAAAACATCAATAAAAATAAATAAAAGGAGGAAATAGTCAATTAGGTCTGTGAGTAACATAGAAACTATATCTTAAATGAAGAAATAGGCACAGACATTCTTAAAACAGCAAACTGCATTGGCCAAGACCTTCAAAGACAACTGTCAAAAGGAAGTTTGCATACATTAGCACTTAATTGTAATCTCCATTGAACAATGTAGCTGGAAAAGAAGAGAGGAAAGAGGAAGAGGAAGTCAGAATGTGCCATGCTATTTAAATAAGTTAGAAGTATTCTCTGCATACTTTTCCTCTGAAACCACCACACATGTTTATGGCACTGTGTAAGAAGTGTTTATTTGCTAATTGCTGAATTAACAAATAAGATCCAAGAACTGCTTATGCAATGCAAAAGGGAGTTTCCTAATACCTAGCATTTCCATAGAATCAAACAAATTTGCCTAGATGCATTCAGGATGAACATTGTTTTCCTTAGACTATCCAATTCTGGACATGTGACAACCAGGAAGCTTATCATGCATGCAAGCCACCCTCTGATAACCTAATCTTGTTTTAGACTGATTCCATTAGCAGTGTGCACATTTAAAGTGACAAGTGAACTACTATCTTCCATAAATCCTCAAACTAAAATAACATTCAGCAAAGGAGCCTAAAATATTTAAGTGTTGAATGCCCCTGGGCCTGAGAATTGTTTCACCTATCAAGATAACTTGTCCATGCCTTTTTTGCACTACAGGGAACACCAGGCTGACAGAACAACAGGTTCCCAACATGCACTGCCAAGATAAAACACATCTTGTGCTGACTGGATTAACCTTCATAGCTGAACCACCTGAGATGTTTGAGCAGGCAGTTCATGCCAGAACTTGTCAATAGAACTAGAAACGGGGAGATTTGGGCCAACATTTATTGCTACAAGGAGAAATGAATCAGCAAGTCAAGAAGGCTCACAGAATAAATGTGCAGACCAGAGGTTATATAAGCAGCTTGGAACATGTCCAATAACTACTGAAATAAAAGGAGCCACAAGAATACTGAAGGGATGGGATACAGGGGCCTCTCTTCAGCCAATGTTGTTTTCTTTATTCAGGTGGAAGCTTTGAACGCAAGACAATGAAGTAGTATTTTCCTTGATTGACTTTAATTACACACAGCTTCAAAACTGCATCTTTAAATAAGGCATAGTCAGAAGACCAAATATACAATATTACTCCACTGCAAAAGAAGCTGCAATACTCTGTACAAGTGAAGATTTCGGGGACTTGTCAGATTCATTTATTAGGCGGAATATGGATTACAATGAGTTAAAAAACAAATCGGACAAATTTTAGCATTTAACATTTGGTCTTAAAGTTCCTTTCATATATTGTAGCTATACACAAGTAAGAACTCATTTATGGTCTGTATGTTGACCATGTACTTCAGTACTTTTAAGTACACATTGATCCACTGCCTTCATGCTGGACTTAAACATTTAGCAGTGCTAATTGTGGATTTAGCAGCATGACAAATTATGACACCTTTTCCAGAAATCTATTCATTATAACATTTTGAGAAGCTGGAGAACGCACACTCAATTGGTATTAAGAAGCCTCTATCCAAGAGTCACAAAACAAACACTTACTAGGTCTCTTAGGATACCTACAGTAAACACTTCATAACATGCTTTACAATCCAACTATTCAAGATCTGCTTGCAGCCAGCCACAAGCATGCAGCAAAGCCAACATTTGCTTCCTAATCCTGTTCTTTTTAGCTAGTAGAGATTTTCTTCCCCCAATAAAGGCTAGTTAATCATGCCTGCCAATGAACCAATAGTTAGAAGTGAACAAGGGACTAGACATAAGAGCAAACTACTACAAAGCAACAAAAAATAAACTACTGATTAACAACTTCATTTGAGTTATCTTAATAAGACTTAACAGAAGTGTTTCGATGCCAAAACAAGCAGATCCACAATGAAACTAGGGTTATAAAACAAGATTCTAATTCAATATAAAATTATTCTCAACAAAGAGGTGTATCAGCCTATTTTTCATGCATATTAGGGAATGTTATTGAACAACATGAATAGCATAATAAAGGAAACCCAAGCTGTGCACTGTTGCTTGATCTCCCTGCTTTGTTATTGTTAGCTTAACAATAAAAGCTTATTAAAAGTCTCAGTCTATCTGTCCTGGTTTCAGCTGAGATAGAGTTAAATTTCTTCGTAGTAGCTAGTATGAGACTGTGTTTTACATTTTTGCTGGAAACAGTGGTGATAATGTGGAGATGTTTTAGTTGTTGCTAAGTAGCACTTACACTGGTCAAGGACTTTTTTCAGCTCCCTGTGCTCTGCCTGGTGCACAAGAAGCTGGGAGGGGGCACAGCCAGGACAGCTGACCCCAACTGACCAATGGGATATTCCATACCATATGACATCATGCTCAGTATATAAAGCTGGGGGAAGAAGGAAGAAGGGGGGGACGTTTGGAGTAATGGCGTTTGTCTTCCCAAGTAACTGTTACGTGTGATGGAGCCCTGCTTTCCTGGAGATGGCTGAACACCTGCCTGCTCGTGGGAAGTAGTGAATGAATTCCTTGTTTTGCTTTGCTTCCACGTGCAGCTTTTGCTTTACCGATTAAACTGTCTTTATCTCAACCCATGAGTTGCCTCACTTTTAACCCTTCTGATTCTCTCCCCCGTCCCACCAGGGGGGAGTAAGCGAGCGGCTGCATGGTGCTTGGTTGCTGACTGGGGCTAAACCACGACACTATCCACATGATAAAATCTTTTGTGACAATTATTTCACAGTACCACTCACTAGTCAGAGAACCGTGAAAGAAATCTCAGAAGTTTAAAAGAGAAAAAAGGCACTTTATCCAATTTTCTGTAACCAAGGATCGACAGAAACATTAAATTCTGAAGTTCTCACACAGTATGTCAAGTACTTTTAATAAATATAATAAAAATTTTCCTCTAAAAAAAATTTCTGCTGCTCAATATATTCTTGTCTTTCATATTTACTAACTTGTTTTATTAAAAAAGTTTCCCCATGCATTGGGTTTGTGTGGCAAGGCTTTGGTAGCAGAGGAGGGGGCTACAGGGGTGGCTTCTGTGAGAAGCTGCCAGAAGCTTCCCCCATGTCCAATAGAGCCAGTGCCAGCCAGCTCCAAGATGGACCCACTGCTGGCCAAGGCTGAGCCAATCAGTGACAGTGGTAGCGCCTCTGGGATAACGTATTTAAGGGGGGGGGGGGAACCTGCTGTGCAACAGCAGCTGGAAGAGAGGAGTGAGAATATGAGAGACAACTCTGCAGACATCAAGGTCAGTGAAGAAGAAGGAGGGGGAGGAGGTGCTCCAGGCGCCAGAGCAGCGATTCCCCTGCAGCCCCTGGTGAAGACCATGGTGAGGCAGGCTGTGCCCCTGCAGCCCATGGAGGGCCACGGTGGAGCAGATAGCCACCTGCAGCCTGTGGAGGACCCCATGCCTGAGCAGGTGGATGTGGCTGTGACCCCACAGAGAACCTGCACTGGAGCAGATTTTCTGGCAGGACTTGTGACCCCGTGGGGGACCCATGCCAGAGCAATCAGTTCCTGAACGGCTGCACCCCGTGGAAAGGGCCCACATTGGAGAAGTTCGCGGAGGACTGTCTCCCATGGGAGGGACCCCACGCTGGAGCAGGGGAAGAGTGTGAGGAAGGAACAGCAGAAACAACACATGATGAACTGACCACAACCCCCATTCCCCATCTCCCTGCGCTGCTCAGTGGGGAGGAGGTAGAGAATTCAGGAGTGAAGTTGAGCCCAGGAAGAAAGGAGGGGTGGGGGGAAAGGTGTTTTAAGATTTGGTTTTATTTCTCATTATCCTACTCTGATTTGATTGATAATAAATTGAGCTAATTTCCCTGAGTTGAGACTGTTTTTCCCATGATGGTAACTGCTGAGTGATCTCCCTGTCCTTATCTCAACCCACAAGCCTTTCATTATATTTTCTCCTGCTGTCCAGCTGAGGAGGGGGAGTGATATAGCAGCTTGGTGGACACCTGGCATCCAGCCACTGTCAACCCACCATACCCCCGCAAACCCATTTTCAAGCATAAGTTCGAAGACTTGTACTATCTTTTCATAATGGTTCCTAATTTAAATCTCATAAGGCATTTATGTTTCCAAGCACATCATTTCTACAATATTATTAATAGAAAAAAAATACTGTCTTAAATGCTTAAAGTATTTCCCCTCTCGGAAGTCAAGCATTTTACGTGGACATTTACAGATATTTGTGAGCATATTCTACCTACATTCTTGAATCAGAGCAAGAGATAGAGAGGAGGGTGAAAAATTCATTTGCTCAATGGTCCTAATTAGGACTAAGACAGTATACTAATATCAAACATACCCTATTGCAGATATTACTCCAGTATATTAAGATCAAAACACACTGTGATCTATTAAAGATGTTTGCAACGCTTCAAAATTAAGCATATGCTTACTAAAAAACTCCATATCATTCTGGTTATACTGTCCCTATAATTCTTTGAGGAGCTATGTGTGCCTGCTGTTAAATTAGGGGATAAAAAGTGTAAATAAAAAACCCTTCAGTCTCAGCATCCCTCAGAAACATACCACTAGCAACTAAAACTTATGTAAATGTGACAAGCATACAAAACCAAAACAGTACATGCTTCCAACTGCAAAAAAAAAAAAAAAATCCCAATCATATTAGCCTTTTGCTGGATAGGACAAGAGCATTTAAGTTAGCTTACCCAGGGCAGAAGTATTTGTTTGAAACTGCTTTTATTTTTGCATAGATCTACCTGAATACATTATCATAAAATGGGTTACTGCCTTGCATACATTTATGTAGCATTCAAAGTAAAAAAGTAATGCAGAAAATTATACCAGAAGCAATGGAAGCCAAATTGCCTATTGTCCTGGTTTCAGCTGGGATAGAGTTAAATTTCTTTGTAGTAGAAGAACATATGGGGCTATGTTTTGGATTTTTGCTGGAAACAGTGGTGATAATGTGGAGATGTTTTAGTTGTTGCTAAATAGCACTTACACTGGTCAAGGACTTTTTTCAGCTCCCTATGCTCTGCCGGGTACACAAGAAGCTGGGAGGGGGCACAGCCAGGACAGCTGACCCCAACTGACCCAAGGGATATTCCATACCATATGGCGTCATGCTCAGTATATGAAGCTGGGGAAGAAGAAGGAAGTGGGGACATTGGGAGTGATGGCGTTTGTCTTCCCAAGTAACCGTTACGTGTGATGGAGCCCTGCTTTCCTGGAGACTGCTGAACACCTGCCTGCCCATGGGAAGTAGTGAATGAATTCCTTGTTTTGCTTTGCTTTCACACGCAGCTTTTGCTTTTACTATTATACTGTCTTTATCTCAAACCATGAGTTACCTCACTTTTCCGATTCTCTCCATCCCACCAGGGGGGAGCGAGCGAGCAGCCGCGCGGTGCTTGGTTGCTGACTGGGGCTAAACCACGACACCTATACGCAAGCGCTCACACAGAGCCATACAAACCTGTCAAAACCACAGATACACAGACCATGTTCTGTGACCCAAGGATGACAGACCCATTCCACTGCAATGAATAACCCTAGCGCTTCCTGCCAGAAAATATCCACAGTTCTCACACATCTTCCCTACAAGCTATTGTAATACAAATTCAACAATTAGAAGTTTATCAGGTGAGGGTGAGAGAAGATATTAGTACATTGTAGAGTAACTGAAGTAGTAAGTGCACTCAAAACATTTCTTTCCCCTTATCTCCTTCAACTCATCTGGACAGTCACCTACCCGAATCACTCCATTGTTGCCAATTCACACCATAGGAGTCTCAATTAGTTTCTGAACTTGGACCGTAGAAGCACCAGGACACAAAACAGTTTATGAAACCGTCCACATGGATCTGTGAAAAAGAATTAAGAAGTGTTTTCAAGATGACAGGTATAAGAGACCTTGCACAAAAACTAAGACGGTTTCAAATCTACACATTAACTTTGTTTTACATTAGAATTAAACACAGGAGACACAACTGGCAATATATAACTTACCACCACAACCACCAATCTACAATTACTCATTTTTGTCCTCTGCCAAATCTCAAAGTAATGCAAACAGAGAAAGCAGTGTACCAAAATATAAAAGAGGTAAAACTGATTATCATCTCATAACTCTAAAACCTTCATACTAATAGGACTGTTTAACAGATCTCAGCTGCCTTTTCCAAAACACCGCTGGTATCAGCTTCCCACAGTGCCGTGGCCAGCACAGCTAGAAACTGAAGGATGCCAGGGTTGACGACTGTACTGCTCCTTTCCTGGCTTGCTTGGGAATAAAAAATTTGATATTTTTTGTGACAAACTGGATTACTGTCTCTTACAGTGGTGGCTCTGGAACTTTCCTTCTGGAATTTTCATAGAATCATAGGACATCCTGAGTTGGAAGGGACCCACAAGGATTATCAAGTCCAACTCCCGTCCTTGCATAGGACAACCCCAAATTCACACCATGTGTCCGAGGGCGCTGTCCAAGTGCTTCTTGAATATCGTCAGGCTTGGTGCCGTGACTACCTCCCTGGGGAGCCTGTTCCAGTGCTCCACCCTCTGGGTGAAGAACCTTTTCCTAATACCCAACCTAAAATTTTCCTACTGCTTTCCCACCTACAGCCAAATTATTTTTTAATGACTAAAAATATTAATGTAAGTATCTTATTCAGTCAAGTTTATATCTGGCCAGCAACTCCCTTCATACACACCCCATTTAGGAACTGCTGCTCTATGATGTAAAGACTGAAACAGCTTTATGGGCTCTTAACTAGGAAGAGCTAAGTAACTTCCCTCTCGCTCATCTTGCAGTCTTCCACAGAAGGTTAAACTTTCAGTTCCATTTGAGATTGAAGTGGCATCCTTACAGATAGACAGTGGACTGCTGAACATGCCAACTCCTCCAGGTTATGTGTCCAAGTCTGTGACTACCTCTAGCAAGTCTTGAATTCTGCAGTACCCTCCATTAGTGCTTCAATCACTGACCCTTCCACTATATCCCAGGTAGCAAGAAAAAGAATACAGTAACTGTATGGTTATATGAACAATTGCACAGATCATTACATGAAAGATGATTATCCAAGGATTGGAAAAGACGACTGGAACACCCCTCCATCCTCCATTCTCTCCCCTACTAACAAATAAGATGTTGTTATACAAGTTCAAAAGACAGACATCAATTTAACTCCATTGGCGATTGCAATGTATTTCCCGTGAACATTAACCACCTCCTTGTTACCAAGTAAAAAATTTTAGATTTTTCTCTTCAATAAAAAAATTTACTACCCTGGCATACATGCTACAAGTGCTCACTGTTGAGCTAGAGACCAAAAGTTAAGGGTTGGAGAGGAGGAGTAGGAAAATAAGCATTTCACACATCTTTAGAAGAAAGATCTTTTGCTCTGGTACTTCTTCCCCTAATTTAAGGTTTTCCCGCAACATAACATAGAAATTAAGTCGAACTAAGGCTACAGCTTACTCCTAGTTTTTTCATTATCACATACTTTTTTTTTTTTAATTAAAATCACATGCTGCCTAATTAACACCAAGAACCAATTCCAACTCAAAGCCCTGATCGGTGGGTTACTGTATGAAAAAGAACCCATATTATATTTGAGTTATAAACTCATTTCAGAAGACTTATGAACAACCAGAACTTTTCAGAACTAGATAGATTTGCACTGTTGAATGCACAAAATCATCCTTTGCAGACAATATCTGACAGAACAAGTATTTTTGTGGCTACAAAGCCAAGTATGAGAACAATCAACTTATATTTTACTCCACCTACCACACTTGTGAAAATCATGCTGCATTTCAAAAAAAGTTGTGAATAAAAATAAAATTAAAAAAACACAGAAGAAAATGTTTTCTTTATACTCTTTCTGGTCCTCTGTTACTGTTCCTTTTTTTCCAATAGCTCTACAAGATTAAAGATCAGGGTCTACCTGGCTATATGAAGTTTTGTTTAGCTATTGCAAAAAAGAAGGTGGAGTTAGTACTGCTATCCAATGCTTCGGACTCTGAAAGAACATATCCTACAGCCCATGCTTAAATCAGTAGTAATATATCATATTATAATCCAAGTTCATCTATCACTTTGACTAGACCTACTGGAGGAAGAAGCCAGATGGGACATCGTAATGGACACTACTCTCATTTCATTACACATTCCACACAAAGTCAAGAAGCATCATCACACAACTCTCTTAATACAGGTGCTATTACTAATAGCAGTGAGCAATCGAAATGATCACTTAAAGCAGCAAAATTCATTAGAAATCTTCCATTAATCAAGTTTTAATAGGGTCAAAAAGACTATTTGAGATATTTGTTAGTCAGTTCTACTGCATCCGTAGATCTTGTGAAAGCAAAATAGTTGTTATACGAGGAACAGGAAAAAAAATTCAGTTACTGCTACACTATTCTCCTCTTTCCATTTTCTTCATCTACCATAACAAAGGAAAAAAGGATATTTAGATTTGTTTTAAGCATAGTTTAGCTGAATCCATCATTCAAACTAAGGAAAAAATAAGAGAAAAACATGAACTTATGAATTCACGAACACAATGACTAGGAGCGCACATACAAAGCTGATCATTTAGCAGCTACATTAACGCAATTAGGTACGAACAGAATAAACAAGTGTTCTCTGCAGTTACTTTCTGAAAGCAACTAAAAAAAAAAATCAGTTATACAAAGTATGAAGTAGGGCAAACAAAAGATGCATAATTACAGATAACACACACCTAAATTATTTAGCCTGTATTACAAGAACATGTTTTGACACATTTATTCCATTAAAAAAAATAAAATCAGTAAGAAGTGCTTAAACATACTTGACTACTATCCTTCACACTGTTAATGGATAATTTGGTTATACAGAAATTCAGTTTCCTGGAAGCTAAGCAATTGACAGGAGAGGGCATCAACTTCCAGGTACTTTGTATGCTTAGGCACTTGCCATTAAGTAGCTAAACTGTTTTTGATTTGTGTTTTGTGTTTTGGGTGGGGTTTTTTGTTTTGTATTGGGGATTGGGGTTGTTTGGGGTTTTTTGTTGGGTTTTTTTGGGGGGGGGGGGGGCGCGTTTCTTCTCCGGATGAATGACTCAAGGGGAAGGGAAGAGGAGGACACTCCTCAGCAATGTATGTTAAATCTCACAAAACTCAGCTTCACTACTGGCTATAATTTCAGCATGCAAGACTCGGTTCATACGCAATAATCAGGAGCGATACCAGAAAATCTATGATCTTAGCAGAGCGCCATTTCTGGGTTTTGGATCTTAAAATGTATGTTTTCCCCTCTTATTTCAAGATATATGGATATAAATATATACACGTATACTTAAAAAGCACTGTCCAACTTGTATTCTAATCACACAGCAGAATAAATGTAAAAACACATATAAGTTATCTTTCATGAACCTTTTTCCACCCACCGTTTTAAAACACAACAGAAGCACTGAAAATAGACTGCAGTATCTTAAAAGTCTCTGACACTTCCCCAAAAGAGATAAGACTATCTACAGCATAAAATGTTAAATAGATTATTTTTTTTTTAAGTGATAAAAACCCAGGAGAAAGATAACTAAGAAACAAAAAAGTGAATGCAGTTCATAAATCAAATACACAGTTGGAGGGGGAGGGAAGAATACAAACATTAAATTATGAAAAAAACAAAAACAAAAAAAAACCCCACAAACAAAAAACCCACACACATGCCCTCAGTTTGAGTGAATTCCAATTTACTATGCTCTAGATTCTTATTACAGATAGACTATCACGAATGAAGTTGGCACGAGGGAAATACGAAAAAATGTACAGTTATTTCATGCTTGTAAGGTCAACAGACGCTTCATTTTTTTAATTACTAGACTATGAATGCATTTTTAAGACAAATTCTAATATATTCGGGCGGGGGAGACTCTGCACCACATTATCTTGGTTTCACAAGGTAAAATTTCACTCCCAGAGAACTTAGTATCATTACAGTAGGTCCTCTGTATGCAGATGATCACCTTTTAGAAAATACTTTCAGGAAAGAATTCACTATCTCCAGATCCTAGTGTAGGTTAATCCTTATACTACACAGTTTGAAAGAAAGGCATGGTAGTTACCTTCTTGAACATAACATTCAAAACAATTTGGGACTTAATGTTTTCTGCTGAGATTTGCTTCCATCCTTGCACCCTAAGAAATTACCTTCCAGCAATCACTATTTCATCTCACATACTACATGAAATAATCAACCAGAAGATAAGCAGTTACTTTGCAGATTAAAGAGCAAGATATACAAATAGACAGCTATCAGAATTATAAATAGCTTAGATACTTAAGGATGTTTCCAAAACTATCCATTTAACACATTACTACTCTAATAAGCAGGCAACATAGAGCAAAGCTTCTCTTGCACAACGAATCATTACCTGGGAGTGGTGGTTGACAGCCAGCCGAACATGAGCCAGCAGTGTGCCCAGGTGGCCAAGGCGGCCAACAGCATCCTGGCTTGTATCAGGAATAGTGTGGCCAGCAGGAGTAGGGGAGTGATCATCCCCCATACTCAGCACTGGTGAGGCCGCACCTCAAATACCGTGTTCATTTTTGGGCCCCTCACTACAAGGAGGACATTGAGGTGCTGGAGTCTGTCCAAAGAAGGGCAATGAAGCTGGTGAAGGGTCTGGAGAACAGGTCTTATGAGGAGCAGCTGAGGGAACTGGGGTTGTTTAGCCTGGAGAAGAGGAGGCTGAGGGGAGACCTTATCACACTCTGCAACTACCTGAAAGGAGAGTGTAGCAAGGTGGGTGTTGGTCTCTTCTCCCAAGTTACTAGCAATAGGACAAGAGGAAATGGCCTCAAGTTGCATCAGGGGAGGTTTAGATTGGATATTGGGAAAAAATTATTTACTGAAAAAGTGGTCAGACATTGGAACAGGCTGCCCAGAGAGGTGGTAGAGTCACCATCCCTGCAGGCATTCAAAAAACATGTACACATGGCACTTCAGGACATTGAGACATGGTATTGTTCGGATGATGGTTGGACTTGATGATCCTAGAGGTCTTTTCCAACCTTAATGATTCTATAATACTGGTGTGACTGACAAAGGAAAAAAAATTCCACACAACTCAACTTAAATATTTGTCATGCAGTGGCTTTAAGAAACGCATTGCAAGGAAGAGCACTGTAAACAGCGCAAGAAATGAGCTTTACTTGAGATTACAGGAACCGGGATACTTCTTCCCCTGTTGCAGTTTAGCCCCAGCCAGCAACTAAGACCCACACAGCCACTCACTCACTCCCCAACCAGCAAGATGGGGGAGAGAATCAAAAAGTGAAAAAACTCATGGGTTGAGATAAAAACAGTTTAATAATTACACCAATAACAACAACAACATGAAAAGGAAAATAACAAGAAAAAGAGGCAAAATCCAGGTGGGGGAAAGGGGGAATGAAAACCAAAACAAACAACAAGCACTGCAACCTCTCACCACCCACCAACCTAACACCACTAGTCCAAGACACAACCATTCCACCCTACTGCATGCCAACTCCACCAGTTAATGACATCATGTGATAGGGAATATCCCATTGACCAGTTAGGTCAGCTGTCTTGGCTGTAGCCCCTCCCCTCCCAGCTTCTTGTGCACCTGGCAGATCAAGGGAAGCTAGAAAGGACCCTAAATACTATAGGCCCTACTTAGTAGACAATTACCTGCTACTTAGCAACTAAAACATCAATGTGTCATCAGCACTATACCAGCTAGAGTGAAGAAAATCAACTCTATCCCAGCCAAAACCAGCACATTCTCCGCCCCTTATTCCATAACAATTATGCCATGCCCAGGACCCATACTATACAATACAATCTAACCATCCACCACCACCTCCCCTTTCCCATCCTTAAACAAAATACACAGATATCATTCCCTTAGTCTACGGACCACCCCTGTAAAAGGTACATAAAATAGCCACAAATGGCCAAAAAAATGTCCATTGAGTTCATTCAGTCGATAACTTCCTGTTCCATCTAAAACAACAGTCTTTCAGGGCAAGAGAGATGGTGTTTCTGGTATTAGATTGTTGCATACCAAAGCCAGTCCTTAGTCCATCACGGCTGCACTTCGTTTCATCACAGCTCATCTTGCATGAACTGGGAGATTTCTACTATGATACCACTGATATGGCATGTAACAACCACAAAAAATATAATGAACAATATTAAATATAGCAATAAACAACATACAATTCAGTTCACTGGCTGTTTTCACCCAAAATCAAAACCCCTTGGGGTACACAACAGACTCCTCCATCCCCCCGCATCACCCACCAAGTGCACCCAGGTCCTTGAGCAAAAGCAATCCCGCAAATGGGTTTACCTTCGCCTGAGGCAGGAATAACCCAGACTGTTTTGCCCAACATAGTTTTTGCGTGCACTACTGGGAATCTATCCCTTTCCACAGTATGTAACAGTTCTGACTGCAGGGCCAGCTTGAATCAAAGATTTGAGTTAGTGTTGACTAACCAGGTGGCCTTTGCTAAACGTGTATCCCAGTGTTTAACTGTTCCAGCACTCATTGGTCTCAGTGTAGTTTTTAATAGTCCATTGTATCTTTTGATTTTTGCACGGGCTGGCGCATGATAGGGGATGTGATACAGCGGCTCAATGCCACGCTCTTTGGCCCAGGTGTTGATGAGGTTATTTCAGAAATGAGTCTCTGACTCAGTTCACTCTAGGGTGCCATGTCACCACCGGACTTCTTTTTCCAGGCCCAGGAGTGTGTTCCGGGCAGAGGCATGGGGCACAGGATATGTTTCCACCCATCCGGTGGTAGCTTCTACCATTGTAAACACATGGCGCTTGCCTTAACGGGTTTGTGGGAGTGTGATACAGTCAATTTGCCAGGCAATCAGCCATTGTATACTTTACCCACTTGGCTTGCTTGATTACAGCACGTTCCACATTCATGGAAAACCCGCGCAATAGCATCCATAGTCAAGCCCACCCCTCGACCACAAGCCCATCTGTATGTTGCATCTCTCCCTTGATGGCCTGAAGTGTCATGGGCCCACAGAACTAGAAATAGTTCACCCTTATGTTGCCAGTCCAGACCCACCTCAGCCACTTCAGTCTTGGCAGCCTGATCCACCTGCTGGTTGTTCCAATGTTCTTCAGTGGCCCAGCTCTTGGGGACAAAAGCATCCACATGACGTACCTTTACAACCAGGGTCTCTACCCGGGCAGCAATATCTTGCCACAGTGCGGCAGCCCAGATGAGTTTGCCTCTGCGCTGCCAGTTGCTTTGCTTCCACTACTGTAACCACCTCCACAGGGCATTTGCCACCATCCAGGAGTCAGTATGAAGATAGAGCACTGGCCACTTTTCCCATTCAGCAATGTCTAAGGCCAGCTGGATGGCCTTTACCCCTGCAAACTGGCTCGATTCACCTTCTCCTCCAGCAGTTTCTGCAACTTGTCGTGTAGGACTCCATACAGCAGCCTTCCATCTCCGGTGCTTTCCCACAAGACGACAGGACCCATCAGGGAACAGGGCATACTGCTTCTGGTTTTCTGGCAGTTTGTTATAGAGTGGGGCTTCTTCAGCATGTTTCTCCCCCTCCTCTGGTGATATTCCAAAGTCTTTGCCTTCTGGCCAGTCCATGATCACTTCCAAGATTCCTGGGCGACTGGGGTTTCCTACTCGAGCCCGCTGGGAGATCAGTGCAACCCATTTACTCCATGTAGCATCAGTTGCATGGTGTGTAGAGGGGACGTTTCCTTTGAACATCCAGCCCAGCACTGGCAGTCGGGGTGCCAGGAGCAACTGTGCTTCAGTACCAACCACTTCTGAAGCAGCTCAAATCCATTCATATGCTGCCAATATCTCTTTTTCAGTTGGAGTATAGCGGGCTTCGGACCCTCTGTACCCCCGACTCCAAAACCCTAGGGGTTAACCTCAGGTATCCCCATGTGCTTTCTGCCAGAGGCTCCAGGTAGGGCCATTCTCCCCAGCTGCAGTGTAGAACACATTCTTTACATCTTGTCCTGCCCGGACTGGCCCAAGAGCTACTGCATGAACTATCTCCTGTTTAATCTGTTCAAAGGCTTGTTGTTGCTCAGGGCCCCATTTGAAATCATTCATCTTCTGGGTCCCTTGATAGAGAGGGCTTACGATCAGACTGTAATTTGGAATATGCATTCCCCAAAAACCCACAATGCCCAAGAAAGCTTGTGGTTCCTCTTGATAGTTGGTGGAGACATGGCTGCTATTTTGTTGATCACATCCATTGGGATCTGACGCCATCCATCTTGCCATTTGATTCCTAAGAACTGGATCTCTTGTGCAGGTCCCTTGACTTTACTTTGGTTTTATGGCAAAACCAGCATTCAGAAGGATTTTCTCTCCTTTCTCAAAAACTTCTTCCGCTGTGTTGCCCCACATGGTGATGTCATCAATGTATTGCAGGTGTTCCAGAGCTCCACCTTGTTCCGATGCATTATGGATCATTCCATGGCAAATGGTAGGACTGTGTTTCCACCCCTGGGGCAGACAACTCAAGGTGTACTGGACACCTCTCCAAGTGAAAGCAAACTGTGGCCTGCACTCTGCTGCCAGAGGGATTGAGAAGAATGCATTAGCAATATCAATTGTGGCATACCACTTGGCTGCCTTTGACTCCAGTTCATATTGAAGTTCTAGCATGTCTGGAACAGCAGCACTCAGTGGGGGAGTGACTTCATTCAGGCCATGATAGTCTACTGTTAGCCTCCACTCTCCATTAGACTTCTGCACTGGCCATATGGGACTGTTAAAAGGTAAGCAAGTCTTAATGATCACTCCTTGGCTCTCCAGTCAACAAATGAGCTCATGGATGGGAATCAGGGAGTCTTGGTTGGTGCGATAGTGCTGCCGGTGCACTGTTGTGGTGGCGATTGGCACCTGTTGTTCTTTGACCTTCAGCAACCCCACCACAGAAGGGTCCTTTGAGAGGCCAGGCAAGGTAGACAGCTGTTTAATTTCCTCCGTCTCCAAGGCAGCTACACCAAAAGCCCACCTGTACCCTTTTGCATCCTTGAAATACCCTCTCCTGAGATAGCCAAGGATGCACGGAGCCTCTGGGCCAGTCACAATGGGGTGCTTTTGCCACTCATTCCCAGTTAGGCTCACTTCGGCCTCCAATACAGTTAGCTCTTGGGATCCCCCTGTCACTCCAGCAATGCTGATGGTTTCTGCCCCTATATAGTTTGATGGCATTAGTGTGCACTGTGCACTGGTGTCCACTAAAGCCTTATACTCCTTTGGGTCTGATATTACAGGCCATCGGATCCACACAGTCCAGTAAACCTGGTTATCCCTTTCCTCCACCTGGCTGGACGCAGGGCCACTCTAATTCCATTTGCAGTATTTGCAACTCACTTCTGGTAAATGCTTATCAGAAGCATCTCTATTAAGCTCTGAAAGAAAATCAGCGCTTCTGCTCCTCTGGGGAATTGCTTACTGGAAACTGTAACAGCAATTTTCCTGGAAGAACCCCCGAGTGACTGTTCTTCCTTGTAGCTCACGTACCCATGCCTCTAGGGTCAAGGTAGATTTTCCATTCCTCCTCCTCCTGTCCTCTCCACAGTCATGCAGGTAAAACCATAGGGTGCCCTGTTGTGTGTATCTTTTCCTTTAAGCAGAAGGGATACTTATTCCTAATGGCTGAGACCCTAGTCTGTACAGATGGGGAGTAGGACATATCTTCTTTGTGTTGCTGGACCTCCCATGATATTTTCTCCGCAGCTGATATGAGTAAGCAGTAGACGTGCTTCATAATCCCAGAGTCTATCAATCACATCCCCTACTGTTGGTGCTTCTTTATCTTTCCAGGACATTACTGCCAACGAGTTCCCATGCGTCGATGATGCACTCCGTACAAACTTCTGCCACATGGGTCGTGTGCACTGGGCTTCATCTGGATCTTTGGATGACTGTTCATTGTCCAGGTCACCATAAATCACCTCAAGCACAGCTAGTTCCCTCAGATACTGGCTACCTTTCTCCATGGTCATCCATTTTCCTGGGTGATATGTAACATCTTCCTTGAAGGGATACCTTTCTCTCACACCTGACAGAAGCCACCTCCAGAGGCTGAGAGCTTGTGTCCCTTTTCCAGTTGCTTTGTCAACACCTCCTTCCCTAGAATGAGATCCCAGTTGCTTGGCTTCCTTCCCCTCTAATTCCAGAAGCAGCCAGGTGGCAACGTGCTCACCTAGGTGACAGCTGAGATCTTTTCACATATTTCACAACTCACTCAAAGGACAGGGATTGGGTGGTTTCCATCTCATTTATGACTTCTTCCTCTTCCTCTCTTTGTGATAACCCTGCTTTTTCATCTCTCTCTAAATGAGCTGACTTCCGCTTCCAAGATTTCTTCTTGTGGATAGGGGTGACTGATACCTACACAGGTTGATTCTCTGGTTCGGCTGCAGTGCCTGTCGCTTTGTCTTTAGATCCAGAGGCCTTTGCTTCCCCTTGTGGATGTTGAATAGCATTGAACAGGGGCTTAACTGTAATATTACAGTTTAAAATATTTTGTAGAAAAATATTCAGTGAATGTCAACCTGTAATTGAATCCCTGAATACTATATAGATTTGTAAAAGAAAAAAATTTTAGACCTGAAATACAGAACAGAGCCACTGCTGAGACAGGACAGTTATCTAGGTGCATCTTTCATCTGTCCCAGAGCTCTTAAAAAGTAATTTAAGATTCACAAGATGCACCTCAAACTTCCTATAGCATCAGAAGCTGCCGTTTTATAGCAGACAATGCCCATTACTTAGGGCAGGATGCACCCTATTTCCAATCTTAAAAAGATTATTTCTCTCATATGAAGTTCATGTAATAAAGCAGTACCTGTTAACCTTTAGGTGTTTGGATATAAAGCAACTCTAATAATTGGTATGGATGAAACCAGTCTCTCTGCAGTGCACACAAGCTTCTAATCCAAATTCCTCTTCTACTGTCCCTCCTACTAATTGATTAAGAGCCACCCACATCATGAGCCTGAAAAAACACACACCTAACAGTAAATCCTCATAGGAAGAAATGGAAACAGGGCTTTTTAAGAAAAAATAAAAGGGCACTTCCACACTTTCATGATGCTGTTGTCTGGCCTGCTCCCAAGTCAACATTATTTATGTCTTGGAGAGCCTAAGAAGGGACACATTCAGGAAGAAACCACAAGAAAGGATGAAACAAAGCAAAGCAACCAATATGCTTTTGAAAGTCACATCAATTATGTGTCATGGTTAATTAAATCACACAGTAGAATTAAGTTGCAAAGTACCTTAAAAAAGTATCAAGACAACTGTTTAATGGAGAGGTAACAAAAGAGATACTGGGTAAATCCAAGAAGTTGATTCTACAATGCTATCAACAGCACAGAAAGATGTTAGTGAAAAATCTGGAATTAACTCTAAAGGGGGGGGAACAACCAACACCCCCCCAAAACACAAAGACCCCAAAAAAAGTCAAAACAAAAAAAGAAACCACACACCTCAGTAGAATCCATAGCCTTAATTGTCTATTAAAACCAGAAAATGCTTTATTGAGAGTATAAGTTGGTCAAACAGTGAGAAAAGACAACATATAACTGCTGCAAATAAACTGCAGTTTGCCTCCTTTTACAGGTTCTGAACAGCAAAAGCCAACCTTGTATTAAGATTAGGTTTTGTTTTGTGGAACTGCATTAACACTATGATAGTAGCAAGTCCAACCTGAATGCAGATCTGTGAACTACTTTCCAAATTCATTTGAAAGTGAATTCCTGTCACTAGGGAGGACAATGACTGAACTGGGAATAAGTTTTTTAACTTTTGCTTTTCTAGTATTTGTGGTGTTTATTTATTTAGATGAAATCTCTGGTACTGGGCCCAAAGCATTAAGAATAATGCGCTAATAGCCACAGAAAGCTCCCTCCCCCACAAAACATCATTCAGAAAAAAGTATCCTAAGACACAAATAAGATGCACTATAGTTAAACAACAGTATAGTAAAATAGTAATGCTCCAATAGTTTCTCCCATATTAACATTTCTGATCTTATCCATCAGAATCCGAGCCAGATGGCTTGCCAAATTCAGAGTTCCAGTTGATTCCCCCTTCCTGTCACATTCCCAGAAAAGATGGAAACTCACAGGTTTAACCATCTTTTTCTCCTCTTCCTACTTAGAGTTAAGTCCTTAATTTTTACATTGCTTTTAATAGTTTTCCAACACCTATATGTGAACCAACAAAAGTGACCTTAAAGTAAAATTCTAAGTTTGTTCCAAATATTATTTTCTAGCATTCTTCACTTGATTCCCTCTGCCTGTAATTCCTCCCCAAAAAGAGATCTACTAAAAAATTCATTAATATTCTCCATTACTTAGAATAGATCATCCTATATAAGTTTAGTAAAGTACAACTGAAACAAATGGTATAGAGGCTGTATCAGAAAGATGTGAGCTTTTAAATTTTATTCCTCGGTGATGAACTTTATTGCCAACCCCAAAAAAAAAGTTATAAAGCACCTCAGAATTTAAGTGACCTGCAGCTCCAGGGTTAACACCACATATGATTATGTGACCAGGAATAACTCAAAATTACTATGTTCTCCTAAAAGGAGCTAACTACCAAGCTGATGTTCCAGGTTACCACAGACTCATTTGCCACAGCAAGCAAGTGTACCAGCAGCAGGCCATCAGCACATGTGAACAGCTGTCTGCACATCCATCTCCTCCTTCAGGTACACCTACCAAAGTATGGCCAAAGTGGAAACTAAGTAAATTCAACACCTGCATGTAATACTCTGTAGCATAAGCATGGAAAGTAAGTATTTACAAAGCATTTAAGTCATGAAAGATTTAGACTGCCATACTTCTCAGTCTACTTTTACTGAAAATACAGGCCTCAACCTTGTAAATGCTTCTGCAGCCAAGCTTTGTTTAACCACAGGCATGCATAAGCACATAGAGATTATTAAGCATAGCATTTCCCCAGAAGAAAAATACCACTGTCATTTACATTAGTATCATTATTTAAGATTTCTCTAATGTCCAGTTTCAAATATAAGCCTCCATCCTACTTATAGGTAACCCTGAAGATAAAGACACAAGACCTGTAGTAATTTGATCAAATTGCTGACAATTGGGTTCATCTTCTAAACTATCATTTCTCCCCTCAAGGAGATTAATTCCAGGATGACTACAGTCACACACAAGGAAAAAAGCAAAGAAACTTTGAGAACTGTTACAGCCTACCAGAAGTCTTCCAGACAAGCCTGGAAACACTTTCTACCATCCAAACACTTAAAATGACATCATAGTAATTTCAGATGACTGAGTCTCACAGGCATCTGGCACTGCATTTCAGACATTTGTTTAGATGTACTGATGCAGCTCAAAGCATCTATGCCCTTCTCCTCTCCTTCTTAGGAGGCTTTGGAAGTTTTAGAAGATATGTACTGAAAAGCTCCAAGGACGAGGAGAGCAAGGAAGGCTGAAGTAGTAATTTCTACAACCGTACTAAACTTCAACCCCACATTAGGGGACAGAGGACTATGGAAGAACATGAAACTTTTCTTCCAGAACTATCTGGGACCACAGAGGCACACCCCACACCCCCCACAGGTGCTACAGGAACTTCCCATGCCAGCTAGAGCTGAAACCTGCTGAGAAGGCTCCAAAGGCAGCAGTAAAACTCAAAGCACAGTACTTCAACCACCAAGACAGATACTGTTTTTCAACCATCCTTCTGCAGCTACCTTTAACAAACTAATAGAACTTCAAATATTTTTAATTTGGTTATTAACATTGGAGCTTTCCCCACCAAGGAGAATAGGCCCCCAGCCACTTCAGAGGAAGGTACTATCCATTCCAAATTAAAGTTGCACCAGAAATGTTTCATTTCAAGTATTTGTAACTTTTAGTAAGACTTCAAACCACTTCAGAGCTCCTTTAGGAGTAAAGTTAGCCCCAGATAACTGACACAAGAAGCAGCCGCTGAGCACTAAGAGCTCACAGGAAGACAACTACACCCCAAGCATCTACTTCAGAAGTGCAATTTTAAGTTCAAGAGAACACAAAGCTCAACACTTAAAACAAGTTCCTAGCTGTTCCTAGAAAGGAAATTCTACTCAAATAGCTGCAGTCTCCTCCACTGGAAGTACGTGATAATCCAGAACAGACAATTCACTACCTGGACAATGTTTATGTATCTGTTCATTCCACCCCAGCCAACTTCATGACAGTGTCTACAAGACACGAAGCACAGTACTGTACATGTTGAGCTATACAAACTTGGAGAATTCAGTGTGCTTAGAGGACTTGTGTTTGCAAAGGGAGCTCATGCACCCAGTGAATTCCAAATCAATCACTCTGAGGATACTGATTTGCAGTTTCTTCCAGTTATTATTCTCACAATGTGAGAATCGGTAAGAGTGTTTGCTATTAACAGTTGTTTTACTTTGCATATATAACATAGCTTTATGCTTGCAAAAATCAATTATACAAAAGCATGAAACAAGTTTGAGAAGCCATAGTTTAGTTACAAAAGATTCAAGGGTATATAATATTGGATATTTTAAAATTGAGAAATTATAAAAAAAGTTGTGCACTTTGGAATCACGTTCTTTCTGGTAGCTTTGCTCTTACAGGGACAGAAGTTGTCCTTACTATCATAAGTAATCTTTGGTGTCTAGACTGTGCCTAATCATTGGACAGATACAGAACAGAGGAAGGCACAAAGCATTCCCCCCACCTTCTTTAATCAAAGTTGTGTAAGAGACTCCTTACCTAATGTTTTCCTGGCCATGCCGAAAAAATAGGATAGAAGAGTATGGCTATCTCATTCATTATCTACTATAGTGGATAAAGAAGGGAGGAAAGTACACGCTATCTTATATAAGAAGATTCAGCCTTCAAATGCAAGAAGCTCCAGAGGCTTAGTTACCTTCTGACATAATTACAACTTCCAGTACAGCCACAGAAGCCAATATAGGTCATATTGTCCTCAGACTCTGCTTAATCATCACTCCTTGTTCCTACGTATAACGATCACTTAGTATCAAGTATCTACAAATTAGTTAGATACAGAAAGAAGTAATCTACTTTTTAACTTAAACTACCCTAGGGAAGCTAGCCACAATGCTCATGTTCTCCAACATAAGTACACTTCAGTTTGGTTTCATTTAGACCAAATGAAGATGTTTGTTTAGCGTTATTTCTCAATCATGCAGTCACAATGTATTTTTAAAGGTGGAAGGTGCAATTTAGTGTTGAAACATCATGCTCCTGTATATCACCTTCAGGGGAAGTACAGGTGAAACTAAACAAAGAGTAATAAGCCAAATGCCCACATTGAAATTTAAGCATCATAGAAATAAGTATCTTAAAAAGAACTGGTAACTAATGAGGAAGAGCAGCAAAAAAAAAAAGGCAGAATTATCCCAATTACTATATAATAAAAATACTACCAATTCCAGTATAACAGTATTCACTTTTTCAATTTTTCTTACACAGGCAGAAGATATTGATAAATCTCTCTTAAATCAGCATCCTCACTCTCAAAACTTAACATTTATAAGGTTTTACTCACAATATGAACACTGTATTCTTAATTAGAAATTAAGGTTGTATTTCAATAAAGTAATCCTTTTGCAACAAAAAAATCCTTCAAAAAACCCCACGCCCATCTTGTCATTAGAGCAGTCAAGTTTCTCTCTGTATCACCTATACCCTTATAATAAGCTCAGAAGAATTGCTTAACTATTACTGAAGTATCCTAGGCAGTGTTATTTAGGTCCACTAATTTTTACTGATATTTACTCAGCAGGAGATAGCGTGCCAGCTGTGCTGATACAGCAAGCTGTGTATGCCACTTTCACAGTTGGAAACCGCAGTGGCACACTGCAGCTGCTCCCCAAGAGATTAAAAGAACTATAAGGATTACAGGAAATCTGTGTTTGAAGCTTTGACAAGCTCCCACCCTGTCAAAAAAAGTATTTCTTGTCCAGAACTGGACCAGAGTGAGTAGCCACAGAACTGTTCACAAGTTACCCACAACACTAAGACACAAATATTGCACTACTTAAATGTGCAAAAAAACTTGAAAAATTAGTTATTTATGGACTATTTATTACATAAACTGATAAACATGTTACCTTTAATGTTTTCATTCTGATGTGAAAAGTGTTGTCTAATATATTGTTTAACTTCAAAGTTGACAAAGGTAAAATAGTGATGTTTCTAAATGTGAATTATCTGGAAAATGAAGATTTAACTACCTATATCAACTGTCACCATCAACATCTGCATGCTCATGTAGGGATACAACCTACTATTTTCATATCCGTAAGAGCAGCTTTTCCATCAGCTCAACTAGTTACTCATCCAGAAAAGGTTAGATTTGTAATTCCTCTGTGTGGAGTAAACATCAGACCCTCCTTTAGCAGATCAAGCTATTCCATAGGGAGAATCTACTGAAAATATGATATATTAAACATTTGATCTTTACATAATATTTTCCCTAGAAGATTTTTCATTTTGCTTGGGAGCAGGAAAGACAAAAACAAAACAAGGAAAAAAACCACAGTCAATGATTCATTATACTCCTACAGGAAAGCTGAGTGGAGGAATATGCTTCCATCCCCTTCTAGAAATAGAATTCTAGAAATCTAGAACTTACACCAACATGCTACCTTTAATGTATGTTACATATGTGCAAACCTTACCTTAGCTTTGATGTTCCAAGCATGGCGCTCTATGCCTAGGACTGCAGACTCTAAACAAATTCCACTGAGGACAAATCATAATGCTGTTTTCTTACACCACCAACTTAACACACCAGGCAACTTTCAATCAATAATACTTTCTCCATGGAGTCCCCTAATCAATTCTATATGAATATGATGGGCAAACAGATACCCTATTGAGCACTACATTTATACTAAACATTATCTACTGTGCAGCTTATAAGAAACCTATTCATGTTTTTACTAATATGATAAACATTCTCATGATAATATTAAACATTCTCACGATAATCATATTCCACAGTATGACATATGCTATAACTTCTAGCTCTTTGATTGCAAGTACATCTACTTAAAATTACCAATGTTTACATGAGTTTAATTCATGAGCAAGGAATAGCCAGGTCAAAGGAATGCTTCCCCAAGCAATCGACACATACCTATGAAAGTGTTGTTTCAAACATGAGCTACCGTGTGTATACTTAAATCATTTTATTCATAATATGAATATCAATGGCAGCCTGATTTTTAGTTGAAACAGTTGATCTTGGGAAAGAATACATTCCTTCAAAACTCCTAAACTATGTTAATGACATGAATGGCATTCTATGATATAACTATTAGCTGTAAAAGCAGTACTGAATTACACATTACAAAAATGACCTTATCCATAGCTACCATGGTGACAAAACACTGATGTAAAAAGTTGTGGCTCCACTACAAGGATCTGTTCTTCTATACGACATTGAAATTATCAAGTGCATCATGAGAACCACAAAAAGGTCTGAAAAGAAACAAAATTGCATCCATTAAAAACATAGTGGTTTACAACTAGATGTGTCATGCATTGCTACAATTCACACACACACCCCCAAGAATCTCACTGCTTTGGAAAGTGATCGTTTTTTGTAAAAGGATTACTCTATTTAGACTTCATTGCTTTTCTGCCAAGCATCAGCCATATAAGGAAACTGAAGTTCACTGCCATTTATTTTGTTCAGCCCTTTCAGCCACCTACTAAGAATAACCTTTACTGCTGCCTGGAAAGGTAAGTCTATAAATTACAAGCTAAATCATTTACTTGTTACCAGCCACAGAAGCCACTTTAGGTAAGTTAAATGTTAACATTTTTCCTCACACTATATCAAACAGATGGAGCTGCATTAATAACTTTTTCCTCATACACTACATTACTTGGTGCTGTTAAAGAACTACATATGTAGGAATGTTAAAGTTTTTTTGCATAGAAATGACTTTGTCCAAGTCTCACAAATACCAACACATCTTGGACACTTGAGAGACTGAAGCATGCACATACTATCTGACCAACAGGCTGCTTTTGAGTTTGCAAACAGGAACAAAATTTTAAATAAGCTAGCACAGAGCTATGGCTTCTGGCTCATTTTGAATGTTTGCAGTACAAGAAATTCCTTGCCTTCGTGAAAGAACTAACCAATAATTGCCTCTTTCAGGCATGTGAAATGAATCTGTGGTGAGCAATACTGCTTTCACTACATGCATCTAGTTAGTTGGCATAACATAACAAGCACCAGCAGTACAAAACCTTACACCAAAACTTAGCATTTAGTTTCCCCTCCAACGGCTTCAAACGGAACTCCTTTAAAAAAAAAAAGGATAAAGGAGAAAGTGGTCACCAAAACCAAACAAGGCTACATTAACTCAGAGGTTCAAGTACACATACTTTTAATAAGTCAGACCACTAGCTAGCTTTTTTAAAAAAAAATTGAGGTTCTTAAGATAAGCTTGTGAAAGGATCAAAATGCAATACAGACCTCTCCTATACAAGATGAAAACTATGCAGTCCAACTCATCATCTTGAGAACAGAAAGGGAACAGAGGGGAGGAAGAGAGATGGTGGCAGCAGTCAAGGGGGAAAACTGCAACAACATTTACAGGGGACTACGAGGGCACATTTTTATTTAAAAAAAAAAAATAAATCTAACAGCTACCTTAAACAGTGGCTAGATGCTTACCAGTATTCCAGAAAACAAGGTGAAAGGCAACCAAGAAACGGCAGATACAGGGAGCACCAGGCCTCAAGATCTTTCGATTAAATAGAAGAGATTACCTCCTTTAGAGCTTTCTTATTTCCCGAGAACTTAATTATACTTGCAGTGTTATTAATCGTTTTGGAAAAGAAGGAGCTGAAGAAGCACAGTCACAGAGTCGAGCGGTTTCGGTTCAATACGAACAAAGAGACTTCTGTGTCTGAGGATCTTAAAAACTTTCGATCTCCTCAGATTCTTTCTTCAACCTCCATGATTATGTTCATACAAACAGCATTTCAGCAAGAGAGAGAGAAACACAAAGGACAGCTAAATTATGCAAGGCAGAAAATACAGAAAAATAAAGCCCAAAACCAGGATGTCAAAATTAATCGTAAACTCCTTCCTTTTCCCCACCCCCTTCAGCAGAGGAAGGATTTTTCTGTTATTGCTGCTGCTCTCCAAAACTTTACCATTTAATTTACCTTATCTGTCGGGCGCCTAAACTTGATCCAGCAGGCAGAAGTTTCTTCCGACCCCAAGGAAATATATTAAATCCAATCGAATTTTCTTCTCGTTAAGGGGGAAGAGAGTGAGGGGAAGGAAAAAAAAATGCAACAGCTTTCAACGAAGACGGAGGCGTCTACGGAGTGCAGCGTGCATTAAGGGAGGACAGGGGACCCGGGCTCCTCCCAGCCCCTGCCAGCGGCGGCAGCGAGGTCTGCCCCGCGACCACCCAACAGAAATGATGCTCGATGGCGAGACCAGTGTCCCCCACCACTCAGCCACCCACCACCACCACCGCCCCTCACCTACCTACCTCCCCGGCGCGCTCAGCACCGCCACTCTGCCCCCAACTCCTCACCCCGAGCCGTGCTGCCCGAGATCTGTGGCCGCCATCTCCACACTGCTGCCGCAGGCACGAGGGGAGCAGGATAGCCGCCTGCCTCACCTGCTCGCCCACTACCGCCCCCTCTCCTCACCTCCTTTCACACACTTCCCCTTTCTCCTTCCGATTCAGCCTTCTCCCCCCCCCCCCCCCCAGCCTCAGCAGGGACCCGGAAAGGCAGCAGAACTATGGAGTAGAGGAATGCCCTGAGTAAGAAAATGCCGCACGCCGCCGCCCAGGCTGGGGGAGGTACCGCAGCGGCAGAGGCGGAGCGGGCAGGCGCGGCGCTCGCGCCCCCGCTGGTCGCGACGGAAGGAAGGAAAAGACGAACGAATGCCGCTACCCTCTCCCCCCACTAGCGTAGGGCTAAGGCGCGCCGCAGGCAATCCCAAGCCAGGTGCACCGTGAGGGACGGGCCGCCGCAGCCAATGGCGCTCATCGGAAGGCGGGAGCGCGCTGTAGGGGAATGGTGCGAGGTCGGGGCTGCGAGTGTTGGCGCGGGGGTCAGGGCCCGGGGGACAAGGGTGGGGGCGAGTAAGGAGGGAGGGGGCGGGAGAGGTGCCCTGCAGAAGGGTTGTGTCCTGGGGCCGTGTGACAGGACCTCCCGCCTCTACCCGATGTGGGGCCGGGGCCTATTCGCGGGCCAGGCCAGGCCGCGGTGGGCGGATGCGCGGGCGGGCAGGTCTGTGGGGCCCCTTCCTGGCCCAGTAACCACACGGGACTGAGGGACCCCTGCTTTAGGGTACAGGTGTCGCTGGTTTCTCTTTGTGTTTTTGGCATAGTTTGTCTTCTACAGGGGCACATCAGTTGCCCAGACAAAGTCAATCCCATGTGACAGATGTTTTCTCAGGCATAAGCAGCCCAACTTCCTAATTTAATACTTGCACATATTCTATCCAAATCACTGAAACAATTGATCACATATCAGGTGTTGATGTCTTAAGTCCATTGCCATCACAGCAGCTGCCTTATGCTCCCTAGCTTTCAGTTACCAAGAACTGGGAGAACAAGCACATCCAGGGAAAAAATAACTAAAATCCTCTACCCAAACACAATGTTTGAATATGTTGAACTTTGATGCAAACAACAATTAAAGTAATGCCATGTATATACTCAGTGTTCCACGTTAACCCCAGAATACAGTTGTATTTTTTCTTCAAATATTTCAACCCCTCTGTATAACATTGTTATTGAAAATGTTGTTAACTATAACATAGTAATGTACAAATATGTTTGAAAAGCAGCCAATGGGTTCATTATAGGTCACACAACTTCAATATTCATGTTTGTTAGATCTCAACAGTATGGTGATGGAAATGTTTTTCTGTTTAATTTCCTTGTTTGTTTGAAATAGGTATTTGATAACCTATTGTGTATGCAATATGCCATTTTAACAGTCCTGGAGCCTGAAGGTCTGCTCAGCCACAAAACAGTACACAAAGCTGACAGCAGGGTGGATTTGCACATGCTGCTCACCTTATGCTCCTTAATTGTGTTCTGCAGAGACCGCATCTAAGGACAGAGGTAGTTTTGCTTTCACGCCCATTTAATCCCTGGATTCTCTACTGGGACTGCCACCAACTAAGCTGGGATCATGTTTTACTATGGTAATCGACTGAGAAATGGACAAAATGCTAAAAAATGCCATTTTACATGAGCCACTGAACAGCAACAAAAAATGGTATGTCAGGTTAGTATCAAACTGCCCCTGATTTTAGCATACAACTAGAAGTGAAGAGTCCTTTAAACCCTCACCAGTCCCTGAAAGTAACTCCATTTGATATTTCCTGTTCAGGATCATTAGTTGCTTTGTTCAGTTTCTTACAAGGCTTTGGATGAAGATGGTTTAATCTTTAGCAACATTTAGCATTTAGCAACATACAGTTCCTCACATTTATAAAAGTCCACTATGTTTAACGATACTGTTATTTATTTAAAACTTATTGTCTGTGTATGGGCATTGTATGTTCTAGTATCCAATTTGTATCCAGGTATAGAAAATAAGCATGCATTTCTGTTGAAAGAAACTTAGCTTTGTACATGTTAAAGCCAAAAGGTCACTAAGCTATCTTTAATTAGAACAATAGGCATTCGGTATCCTTGAAGAAGGGCTGAGAAACTGATAAAAGGGAAAACTCTCACCTCACCTGGGTGAGAAAGTACGAAGTCAGTAACTTTTAACCAAGGCCATTCCAGGACAATTAGAACTTAGAAAGAACAACTAATTAGATGTTTTATGTAACTAATCAGGGTGTTTTATGTATGTTGCCAACTTGGTAAGAACTAAGTGTCCTTTGGGTGAACTATCCTCATTATAATATTAAAAATCATGCCCATGGGTCAGAAAACCCCCTACTCAAATAAGCCACTTACTCTCTGAGCATGCATGGTAAATTTAAAAGGAGCTGTACCATTAAGATGAAGTGAGAAAGAGACTGACTGATGAATAGCTGGGGGTGTGAATATTAGCTGATTACTAACACATTTAACTGTATAAGTACCCTGTAGTTTCTTGGTGCAGTGTGCTAGCTTTGTGGGAAACCACTAAACATCCAGGCTTGCGAAACCCTGAAATAAATAAGCAATCTCTTTCCTGAGCATGTGATTATTGACTCATTGCATACCGGGTGATGAATCTGCTTTTCCAACAACATTTCTACTAGGGTAATAAAATTTATTGTTTCTTTACTTTTCTATGAACCATCTCTCCATCTTTACAGATGATACAGTCCTCTTTGGGGGACTACATTGTCATGATTTAGCCCCAGTCGGCAACTAAACACCACGCAGCCACTCACTTACTACCCCCCACCCCTGTGGGATGGGGGAGAAAATCAGAAGAGCAAAGCAAGAAAACTTGTGGGTTGAGATAAGAACAGCTTAATAATTAAAACAAAACATTAATTATAATAATCTAATAAAAAGGAAAATAACGAGAGAGAAATGAAGCCTGAAAAGAAAAAAACCCAGAAGCAATACAATCATTCGCCAACCGACACTGCCAGTCCCCAAGCGGCAGTCACTGCCCGCCCCCAGCCAGCATCCCCCAGTTAGTATACTGGGCATGATGTCATATGACAACATCTATGGCTAAATTTAAATAATTAAACTAAATTAAATGTAACCATCAGAGTTCATAAAAAAAAAAATTACATACATATATATGTTTCCCAACACATTAAATCTCCTCAATTTTTTCTTGTTTAGATAAGCCATTTTCTTCAAATTACTACCCTTTGGACTAAGGCCAAGTATGAGAACTTCAGCCCCTCAAGTTAAAAGCACTGACAACATATTTAGAATTTCTCGCTATAGTGTACTACACCAGTGCTATAATAAAATTACTAATATTTTATCTCATGAGAACAATTGATCATTCCTGTCTAATACCCAATAATGTAACTTTATCATACTTAATATGAATGCCTCTCTGTAACTGATGTCCTCCATCATGAACACTTCAAGGCACCTGTTTTATGAATAAATTAGCATAACTTCTTTAAAGTAAAAATGTTTACTACAAATAGCTCAATACATTTATTAATGCAGCAGGGAAATAGATGGGTGTGGGAAATTTATAGCAACTGTTGCTTCCATGGTCATAACGTTAGTATCTTACACTGAAACTATTTCACTTACAGTTTTAGCCATCAAAAATAAAAGCCTATCCAAAGTCTGCTGAAACTATAACTAGCTAGACCACAGCTCCTGAAGATATTTTACATAGACAAGACACAAATATCTATACAAATGTCGTGGTTTAGCCCCAGTCAGCAACTAAACACCACACAGCCACTCACTCACTCCCCCCACCCCGTGGGATGGGGGAGAGAATTGGAAGAGCAAAAGCAAGAAAACTCATGGGTCGAGAAGAGAACAGTTTAATAATTTAAATGAAATAGTGATGCTAATAATAATGATGATGATAATACTAATAATAATAAAAAGGAAAATAACAAGAGAGAGAAATGTAGCCCAAAATTAAAAAGGGAAAAACCCCACAAGCAATGCAACCACTCACCACCTGCCGACTGATGCTGCCTGCCCCCGGCCAGCTCTCCCCCAGTTAATATACTGGGCATGACATCACATGATATTAGAATGAGTTCTGGAGTAACAAGTTGGTCAATAGGCGCTGTGTAAACAGACACTGTAAATGTTATCAGAAATATTGTTCCAGAATGTTCTATATAGGCACATTTATGATAAAGATACCCATCATGTTAATCATTAAATAAATCCAGAACTCTCTAACTGTAGGATGAATTGCATTTATTTTACAT